>NC_070580.1:32517859-32641351 GCF_027409825.1 Scomber japonicus | reverse complement strand
AAGATGAGATAGGAGCGGAAAGGAAGGAGAGGAGAGGAGAGGAGAGGAGAGGAGAGGAGAGGAGAGGAGGGAGAGGAGGAGGGGAGATGGAGAGAGGAGAGAGGGAGGAGAGAGGAGGAGAGGAGAGGAGAGGAGGAGGAATTTCTTATTTTCTTCTACTACTCTTCTCTGTATTAATCTAAACATATAACCCTGAGTCTACCCTTGCAGTGGGAAACTCAGGACGGTGGTCTGAGAACCCGGACCTCCGATCTTCAGAGTGCTGCTCGATCCAAACGTCAGCCTTTTGGCGGGAGACGACATCGGACTCAAACCTGTGATCAAACTCGACGTCACAGCCGGAGGGTCGTCACCGAAGAGACGACGCTTGGCGCTGCCGGCCGCCGGCGAGCTGTACCTGTCATGTACCGAGAGAGGGAGAGGGAGGAACGTCTGGAGGGAAGATGATGAAGAAGAAGATGAAGATGTACAATATTTAAAAAAACACATTTAATGATATAATAATACATTTTATTTATAGAGCAACTTTCATATAAAAGGATGTAAATAAACAAACAAAATTACAAAATAAAAATAAAATTACAAAAAATAAAATTACAAAAAATAAAATTACAAAAATAAAAATTACAAAATAAATAAATAAAAAACTACAATTATAAAATAAAAAAGATATTACAACATAACAATTAATTAAAATTAAATCAAATAAATTACAAAATAAAATTACAAAAAAATAAATTAAATTAAAAAATAGAATTACAAATACAAAACAAATTTTAAAAATTAAAATAAAAATAAAATTGACAAAATAAAAATAAAAATTATGATTAAAAAAATAAAAACTGTATTTTAACTCGACCTGTGTTAACTCTCACCTTTTCGAGCGCTGCCCAGTCCTGACCTGAACTCCTGATTCGGGGGTGGATGATGGGTGAGAGAGCGACCAGAGGAAGGTGGGACTGAACTCCCAAAGAAGAACCAGAACTAGAACCAGAACCAGAACCAGAGTCTAAACTGGAGGTAAAATTCACCTGTGGACGAAAAGATGAGGGAGAGAATTAATGAGGAGGAGAGAGAAAGATTTGGTCCTTTTGTTGAATTGACCTTCCCGTCGTCCTCGCCGGGTCAAATTGACCCATCTGTTTTGACTCTTCCTTCCTTCCTTCTTTCCTCCGTCCTTCCTTCCCTACCTCCCTCCTTTCCTTTCCTTCCCCCCTTCCTTTCCTTCCTTACTTTCTTACCTCTCTTCCTTCCTCCTTCCTTCCTTCTTTCCTCCGTCCTTCCTTCCCTACCTCCCTTCCTTATTTCCTTTCCTCCCTTCTTTCTTTCCCTACATCATTCCTTCCTTTCCTACCTCCCTTCCTTCTTTTTCCCCCCGTTCTTCCTTCCTACCTTTCTTCCTCCCTCCTTTCCAACCTTTCTTTTTTCCTCTGTCCTTTCTTCCTACCTTTCTTCCTTCCCTCCTTCCTTGACACGAGGACAACAGGAGGGTTAAAGTTCTTAACATGTTAACATAAGAGATATTTTTGTGTGTTAAACTGTATTTCTGTGTGTGTGTGTGTGTGTGTGTGTGTGTGTGTGTGTGTGTGTGTGTGTGTGTGTGTGTCTGACCTCCTCCACTGTTGGCACTTTGTTCCCGGCGGCCTGCAGAGCGCTCCACAGGGACGAGTCAGCGGTCCATGCTCTGCTCTCCAGAACCTGCTCCTCGATCAAGTTCAGGTGCTTCACCATGTCTCTGGACAAACCCTCCTCTGAGCGGATAAACACCTCGATCACCTGGAGGAGGAGAGGAGAGGAGAGGAGGAGAAGAGAGGAGAGAAAGATGAGAACGAAAATATGGAGAAAAGGAGAAGGTTGAGAGGAAGAGAAGGAGGGAGAGGAGAGGAGAAGAGAGGAGAGGAGAGGAAAGGAGAGGAGTAGGAGAGGAGAAGGAAAGGAGGAGAGAAGGAGGAGAGGAGAAGGAAAGGAGAGGAGAGGAGAGGGAAAGGAAAGGAGAGAGGAGAGGAGAGAAGGGGAGGAGAGAAGGAGGAGAGGAGAGGAAAGGAGAGGAGGCAGAGAGGAGAGGAGAGGAGAAGGAAAGGAGAGCAGAGGTAGAGGAGAGGAGTAGGAGAGGAGAAGGAAAGGAGAGGAGAGGAGAAGGAGAGGAGAGAAGGAGGAGAGGAGAGGAGAGGTAGAGGAACAATAATAAGGAGAAAAGGAAGAGAAGGATGAGAGGAAGAGAAGAAGTGAATGATGAGCTCTCTGAAATGACACATGTACCGCTGACGGTGTGTGTGTGTGTGTGTGTGTGTGTGTGTGTGTGTGTGTGTGTGTGTGTGTTACCTTAAAGAAGTAGAAGGGGGGCAGCTTGAAGACGTTGATGATCCAGGGGAAGGTTCTCTGGGAGCTGTAGGAGAACAACACCACCTCCAGACAGCAAGCCATCAGGGAGCAGTGGAAGATATCCTGCTCTAATAAAACCTAAAAATAAACAAGAACAATAAACACAGATATTTTTATTTATTAAGAGATTAAAAAAAAAAAAAAAAAAAAAAAAGGTGGCAGCCAATAAAAAACAAAATTAAGAAAAGAAACAGAAAGACAAAACAAGATAAAAGTGTTAACCTACAAAATATGTTTTATATGTTTTAACTATTTTTTAAGAATTTTGAAATAATATACTTCATGTAAATAAAAGTGAGTAAAAAAACTGATGCATGGAAGTTAAAAAAAAACAAGGGAAAAGTCAGTTATTGTCTGACTACCAGTCCAAAAGATATTAGATTAACTCTCATAATCTTTCAACCCAACAACTATTCTTAACTTCAAAAGTCCATTTACTTTTCTTTTGGTTAATTCTGACTGAAATAATAACAATAAAAAAGGTCAGATATGCTTTGACTTAAGACTGTTTTATGGTGTAATGGCGCTTTTCCACTACACAGTTCCAGTACGACTTGGCTCGGTTCCAGGAACGACCTTTTCCATTACAAAAAGGTACCTCCTCAACGTGGGCGGGGTCGTCATAGCACGGCTCCACGATACTACCATCAACTCCTCCTTTTAAATTCAGTTATTTCTGTTCATCCTGCAGCTCTCTGTAGACATTTTCTATCAGGATAAACCTATAAACACAAGTGATGCAGCAGCTTACGCTCATGTCTTTGCCGTGCAGCCGTTTGGTCTCCTGCACCATGACGTACTCCAGGATCTTATAGTAAAGGATCTCAGCAAGCTTCAGTCGGTTCTCTGCAAAATCTGAATAAACAAGAAGAAAGAAAAATCATTAATTCACTGCTAAGAAACAAAAAGTGATGGATATTATTATCAGAGCTGCAGAGATCAGTCCATTAATGGAGAATCAGCTGGAAACCATTTTAACCTGCTTTAACCCTTGTATCGTCCACCTGGGTCAAATTAACCCTCTTTTCCTCACTCCTTCTTTCCTTCCCCCTCACTCCTTCTTTCCTTCTCTTCCTCCTTCTTTCCTTCCTCCTTCCCCCTTTCTTTCCTTCATCCCTCCTTGCTTCTTCCTTCCTTCCTCCTTTCCTTCCTTCCTTCTTCCCTCCTTTCCTTCCTTCTTTCCTTCCTTCCTCCCTTCTTCCCTCCTTTCCTTCCTTCTTCCCTTCTTTCCTTCCTTCTTTCTGTCTTCCCTCCTTTCCTTCCTTCTTCCTTCTTTCCTCTGTCCTTCTTTCCTTCCTTCCTCCCTTCCTTCCTTCTTCCCTCCTTTCCTTCCTTCTTCCTTCCCCCTTTCTTTCCTTCCTTCCTTCCTTCTTTCTCTCCTTCCTTCTTCATTCCTTCCTTCCTTCCTGCCTCCCTCCTTTCCTTGACTCTAGGACAACAAGAGGGTTAATTACAGAAAATTTTAAATCTTTGGTTCAGACTCACCTATATGAGACCCGGACGTGTCCTCTGAGTCGTTGGTGTAATGTTCTTTAAAGGTTTGTCCGAGCGTCTTGACTCGAGCCAGGATGGACTCGGTTGGATCTCTGGAGCAAGACCTTAAATAATAAAACTCACAGGTTAGCGGGGAGAAACTTCATTTAAAACACAGAATATAAAAGAAAGAAGAAAGAAGGAAGAGAGAGATAGAGATAGAGATAGAGATAGAGATAGAGATAGAGATAGAGATGGAGAGAGAGAGAGAGAGAGAGAGAGAGGGAGAGATAGACTGACTTGAAAATCTGCGTCAGGTGATCGCTGGGTGCGGTCCGTAAACCGGCCACCATGCTCTGTAGCCGGGTGACACTCTGCGTCGCCGAGGAAACGGGCGTGACGAGCAGGTCCTTCTCCTTCAGGTAGACTCGACCTGTTAGAGGGGTGGAGGGGGCGAGAGAGCCCGACTACAGACAGAGAGAGAGAGGGAGAGAGAGGGGGGGGCAGAGAGAGAGAGAGAGAGGGAGAGAGAGAGAGAGAGAGAGAGAGAGAGGAGAGAGAGAGAGAGAGAGAGAGAGAGAGAGAGATTATTTCTGTGTTCACCTTCTTCACATGATGATTTATATAATGTTACATATTTTATCATATTTGCTCAGAGCTCAGAGCCTCAGGGAAGGGAAATTAGAAAGTAATGAGAGATGAACTAACACGTTACTGGTTTGGGGCTTTTTCACAGGAACAGTTTCCATTAACATAAATAAATGAATAACTGAATGTGAGTGTTTTACCTTCTCTACGTGCTGCTGCAGCTGGCTGTGAGCCGTCGTCTGACTGGCTGAAGGTTCCTGAACGATTTTCCTCGGGGTGCCGATTTCCTCGTCGGCGTCGGCTCCGAGAAACACTCGCTCATCAAAGTCTCCCACCGTCAACACGTACTCCTCATACTCTCTGTTTATGGCTTTACTGTTCGCAACACACACACACACACACACACACAGACACACACAGACACACACAGACACACACACAGACACAGACACACACACACACACAAATATCTGTTATGTTAACACGTTAAGAACTTTAACCCTCCTGTTGTCCTCGTGTCAAGGAAGGAAGGGAGGAAGAAGGAAGGAAGGGAGGAAGAAAGAAGGAGGGAAGGAAGAAAGGTAGGAAGGAAGGACAGAGGAAAAAAGGAAGGAAGGGAGGTAGGAAAGGAGGGAGGAAGGAAAATGTAGGAAGGAAAGGAGAGAGGAAGAAAGGTAAGAAGGAAGGACAGAGGAAAGAAGGAAGGAAAGAGGAATAAAGGAAGGAAGGGAGGTAGGAAAGGAAGGAAGGATGGAGGGAAAGAAAGAAGCAAGGAGGAAGGGAGGAAAGGAAATAAGGAAGGGAGGTAGGGAAGGAAGGAAGGACGGAAGAAAGAAGGAAGGACGGAAGAAAAGGAAAGAACGAAGGAAGGAAGGTAGGAAAAGAAGGAGGAAGGGAGGGAGGAATGAAGGGAAGGAAGGGAGGGAGGTAGGGTAGGAAGGACGGAGGAAAGAAGGAAGGAAGGAGGAAAAAAGGAAGGAAGGGAGGTAGGAAAGGAAGGAAGGAGAAAGGGAGGTAGGGAAGGAAGGACGGAGGAAAGAAGGAAGGAAGGAAGGAACAGTCAATTTGGGAATTAAAAGTTAATTGATCTTCTTACTTGTTATCAATGAAGTTCTGAGGATCCAGCATTTCTGTCAAAAGCTCGTCGTTACCTTTCAGGATCTGAGCGGAAGAAGAAATGAAGCACAAAGATGATTATAAACCTTAAAATACTTAAAATATTAATCTGTATTTCTAACAGAGAGTGTGTGAATGTGAGGAGGAATCTAATGAACTAATCCTGAATGTGTGTGTACCTGTTTCTGGAAGAGTTTCTGGATGTAAGGTTTGAAGTAGTGCTGTTTGATGCCTTTCGCTTCGACCACCAGTCCGTCATGCAGCTCGCACAACTTATCCAACACGCACGGAGGAAGCCCGTCCTGGGAAACGTGGCCGTCGGTGCGGTAGGCAGCCGGTAGACCTACACACACACACACGTTTGTTTAGCTGTCTTAGTGAGGACATTCATGACCCCTAACACCAAGTCTAACTTTCACCCTACAAACCAAATCTGAAGCCTCAAAAAGCCCTTTTATATGATCTCTCTCTTTCTCTCCGAAATATTTAGTTCCTGACATTGGGGAGGGGAGGGGAGGGAGAGAGGAGAGGAGAGGAGAGGAGAGGAGAGGAGAGGAGAGGAGAGGAGAGGAGAGGAGGGGAGAGGAGGGGAGAAGAGGAAAGGAGAGGAAAGGAGAGGAGAGGAGAAGAGGAAAGGAGAGGAAAGGAGAGGAGAGGAGAAGATGAAAGGAGAGGAAAGGAGAGGAGAGGAGAGGAGAGAAAAGGAGAGGAGAGGAGAGGAGAGGAGAGGAGAGGAGAGGAGGGGAGAAGAGGAGAGGAGAGGAGAGGAGAGGAGAGGAGAGGAGAGGAGAGGAGAGGAGAGGAAAGGAGGAAAGGAGCTGAAGTTCCACTGACAGACACACTCATACATTATTAGATATAAACACAGCTGACATCTGTTCAGTTTCTACATTAAACAGACTTCAAAAACATTGTAAAATCTGAGTGAATAATCACTCACACACACACACACACAGACACACACACACACACACACACACACACACACACACACACACACACACACACACACACACACACACACACAGACCTCTGAATGTGGGGTTGATGAGGTCCTTCCTGTTTGCACACAGCAGAGCGTTGCCAAACACCAGATCCAGACAGCAGAGCAGCAGGTGGTACGAGTTCACCAGGTCATCACCGATCATACGGAAGTTACCTGAACACACACACACACACACACAGTATGTTACACAAACACGTCATATAACACACACACACACACACACAGGGTTTGTGTCTTGGTACCTTTTGTGTAGACAAACAGCGTCCAGCAGAACTTGAACACATCACTGATGTGACACGGCAACCGTCTGCAGAGAGAGAGAGGACACACTGTTAGACTGGACTGTGTGTGTGTGTGTGTGAGAGAGAGAGAATAAGTGTGTGTGTGTGTGTGTGTGTGTGTGTGAGTGTGAGAGAGAGAGAGAATAAGTGTGTGTGTGTGTGTGAGTGTGAGAGAGAGAGAGAATAAGTGTGTGTGAGAGAGAGAGAGAGAGAGAGAGAGAGAGAGAGAGAATAAGTGTGTGTGTGCGTGTGTCTTTGCGTCTTCATGTGTCTCTGTGAGCGTGTGTGTGTGTGTCTGTGTGTGTCTCTGTGTCTCTGTGTGTGTATCCTACCTGTGTTTCCTGCTGCGCGGCTGCCTCGGCGGCTCTCCTCCCGGATTCTGAAACATATCCATGAAGATCGGCTCGAACTTGCGGAATATCACCGTGGAAACCTCGAAGTTGCGCTCCAGCCGATCCATCCGCAGCCGGAAGTCCTGACACAGGTTGGACATGTCGGCCCACTTCCTCATTTTAGAGAAGAACTGGATCAAACTGGGAGAACGAGGGGGGAGGGGGCAGACGTGTTATTCAAAACCTTTAATGTCACAATAAAGAGACAAAGCCAGAAGTTTATGAATGAAAATCTAAATCTAAACTTTCAAAATAAAAGCACAGATCAAAGGTAATACACTAATAAAGCTCCTTTTCAGCTTCTACAAGTCAAGGCTTTCTCTTAATACCTGAAAAACTAAAACTAAATAAAAACCAAAATGAAACTACTAAATCACTTGATGAACTAAATAAAACTAAACTGAAATAAAAAAGCTAACTGAAAAACTAAATAAAAATAAAAACTATAATAACCCTGGTCATTTGTCTCCTGCTCTGATGTTGTTGTGTAGGAACGAATGTTGTTGATTGCTGTCTGTTTATGTGAGGTTGGGCTCATAGAAACTGAATTTGCCCTTCGGGGATAAATAAAGCTGAATCTGAATCTATTTCAGTCACGATTCATTAAGAAGATAATCAGCATCAGTAGATTCATGAGTCGCCTGTTTCAGTTCTGGTGTTACTCATTTTTAACTTCCTGTTGAATCAATATTCTCATATTGTGCTTTTAATACGGCTTCATGTTGTACTTTTAAAGCTTTTGTTTCATTTTAGTGTAGAAGACATTTAACATTCACTCACCAAGTCTGATTTTTTTTTTAGTTTTATCATTATCAGTCATTTTAAAATTACAGAATCTAATCAACTCTCAACCGGTTTTCATGTGTTTGACTTTATTTATTCTCATCAGGTTTTTTTTTTTTAAATAATTTGGACTGTGATCGCTGCAGAGCCGACAGCGACTGACCTGAGTTTGGAGGAGCGGAGGATCCTGGTGAGAGAGACACAGTTTCCCTCCATCAGTCCTTTACCGACGGTGGGAGTGGATCCTTTCCTGCAGGCTGCGTACAGAGAACAGGCGAGCCAGTGGACAACTTCTCCCTGCAGAGACACAGAGATGCATCATTTAAAAACAGACACCATAATATACAGGATATGAACATTTATATATGGTTTAACTGAGAGAGTAAAGCTCACTATGGCACAAAGAATAAAGAACACCACAGCGACACATAGTGTAATAATAACTAGGCTTTACATGACCAGGATTTTTGGGGTCGATCATCGATCAGTGAGTTTAAATAACTGATCACTGATCGGATCACGTCTTCTTTGTCCACGCTCCGTTTCTTAAACTCGACTTCTCCTCCTCGTGTTCTCTATCCAGGTACATTTGTGGTGTTGAAACATTTTGCAGATGCTTCCCAACGAGGTTCTTTAGTGTTGCACAGATTGTTAAATAGCTTGTGTTTTATCTGTCTGCCCCACAACACACACACGTTTGTTTGAATCCGACAGCTCATGATTCAAGATTCAAAAAACTTTATTGTCCGTCTCATCGTGATTCAAACAAACATGTCGGTGGTGTGGAACTTCTTTGGAGTAAATGAGACAGATAAAACACAAGCCATCTGCAATCTATCCTTCCTCCTTCCTCCTTCCCTTCTCCTTTCCTTCCTTCCTTCTTCCTCCTTTCCTTCCTCCCTCCTTTCCTTCCTTCTTCCTCCTTTCCTTCCTTCATTCTTCCTCCTTTCCTTCTTCCTCATTTCCTTCCTTCTTCCTCCTTTCCTTCCTTCCTTCCTTTCCTCCCTTCCTTCTTCCTCCTTTCCTTCCTTCCTTCCTTCCTTCCTTTCCTCCCTTCCTTCTGTCCTTCTTTCCTTCCTTACCTCCTTCCTCCCTTCCTCCTTCTTTTTTTCTTTCCTCCCCCCACCTTCCTCCTTCCCTTCTTTCCTTCCTTCCTTCCCTCCTTCATCCCTCCCTCCTTTCCTTCCTTCCTTCCCTCCTCCCTCCCTTCCTTCCTCCGATAAAACAGAAGCCATCTGCAATCTATGCAACGGGAGCATCTGCAAAAAGTTTCACCATGATGACATTGATCGAATCGGAGAATTAAGACATTACAGCCGATCTCACTAATTACATAAAATGCTAAATATCATCCGATCCGATATAGCCCATCAGATCGGTGTAAAGCTTAATAATAACTATTCTTCATTAACAGAAGCTCAGAGATCACTGGTTCAGTTTAAACACAACAACACAAAGTCAACAGGAACGAGGAAAGCAGCTAAATACACAAAAGCATGATTACAAGTTAAATAACTGCACAAACTCCACTCTGATAGATGAGTTTTTCTTTTATTCATCTGGACACCCAAACATACTTTCTTTAGTCTTACATTAGATCGTATTAAGCTGAAGTAAATGTGGCTATCATTATCATCACATCCTCATATTTAAGAAACACAATTTTCTTGTTTTTGCTTTCTTAAAAATGTTTCAAATAGTTGAATATTAACTTTCTGACCATTTACTGATTGTCGCCATTCTAATTATTGTTCATTATCATTGTTGAGATTCTTGGTTCAGCATCTTTAATGTCGTTGTACAGTTCATATTTTGGGATTAGGGGCTATTATTCAGAAGTTAACAATCTGAAGTTGTCATTTAAGGCTCTTTAAACCTGTGATTGGCAGTGTTAGTCTTAATAAAGTATGCAATGGTAACTAAATGTTTTAAAGTTACTTATCTAATATAAACAGATGACAAGCCATTTAACTCTCTGTCTGTCTCCCCCACTGCTGCAGTTTACAGACAAACTAAAGTTATAGATGCTTCAGTAAATGTTACAGTTGTAAGTTTATCTAATCAAGAATCACTCAGATATCTACTGATTATTGCTATTATTCTTGCTTTTGCATGTTTAATGTCCTTATTAAGTGAATATTTTGGGATTTAGGGGGGTTTAAGTCACACGTTAGGGGTCTTTAAATATGTGATTGGCAGTGTTATACTTATTAAAGTGATTATAACTAAATGTTTTAAAGTAACTTATCTTTTATTAACTGATAACAGATAAACAACATACAGATAACAGCCATTTAACTCTCTGTTTGTGTCCCTCACTGCTGCTATCTACTGATTATTGCAATTTTTCTTGCTTTTGCATCTTTAACATCCTTATAAAGTGAATATTTTGGGGGCTTTAAGTAAGAAGCTGGGCTCTTTAAACCTGTGATTGGCTGTGTTATACTTTATAAAATGATTATAAATATGTAACTAATTAACTTGTAACTAATGTTTTATAGTAAACTATCTAATATAGACAGATAACAGCCATTTAACTCACTGTTTGTGTCCCTCACTGACTGATGAAAGTTAGATACTTCTGTATATATTAGAGTTATAAAAGTTTACTATCAGATAGTTAATGAGTTAGTTAAAGATATTATTTACCTCCAGTGTGTATGTGTGTAGTATTTACCTCCAGTGTGTATGTGTGTAGTATTTACCTCCAGTGTGTATGTATGTGTGTGTGTGTAGTATTTACCTCCAGTGTGTATGTGTGTAGTATTTACCTCCAGTGTGTATGTGTGTGTGTAGTATTTACCTCCAGTGTGTATGTGTGTAGTATTTACCTCCAGTGTGTATGTGTGTAGTATTTACCTCCAGTGTGTATGTGTCCCAGATGGCAGTGAAGTTGTCCATGGCTTCAGTGGCCGTCTGCTCGTCCATGTTCAACTCCTGACACAACGTCTCCAAACTCCTCCGGACCGAGCTCTCCTCCATCCTCCCCGACTCGGAATCAGACGACTCTTCTCCCCGCATTCGTACAGTTAAGTTGTTTTTTGTTTTTGACGGCTCGCAAAGTTAAAAACACAACCACAACAACAACAACACCTCCTCCCAGCTGCTTCTTCCACGACCCACACGCACACTTCCGCTAACCCCGTCCCCACAATGCAAAGCGTTTGGCGCGAAAACTGAGGGCCGGCGACCAATCAGCGGCGAGGGGAGCGTCAGGTCTCGAGAGTTGTTCGCCCAACCCCCTTTCTCTCCTGGCCTCGTGCTTCGTGCTTCCAGCCAACTGTTACCAAGCAACTGTTACGAGGCAACCGTTACATCCACGACCGTTAGGATACAGTGTTCAAACTGTCTGGTGAATTTAACGCAGAAAATTAAGTAAAAACAACTTATCCGCTTTCTTTAATAATAATAATAATAATAATAATAATAATAATAATAATAATAAATTTTATTTATAACGCGCTTTTACAGGTGCTCAAAGACGCTTACAAGTAAAAAACATAAAATGAAAAGAACAAACAATATAGAAGGTTAAAAAGACATAAAATGGAAAGAGGATAAAAAACATTTTACAGGTTAAAATCCAGTTTAAAAAGGTGTGTTTTTAAGAGTGATTTGAAGGTATGGGGGTCTGTACAGTCTCTGATGGGTTTGGGGAGTGAATTCCAGAGGGTGGGGGCAACAGTGGAGAAGGCTCTGTCCCCCCAAGTTCAAGATACTCAGCAAGGCTTTATTTCAAGGCCCGTCCAGAATGTTATAGTTCATAAGTGTGGATGCTCACATCGTTATCTTTAAAGTTATTGTTATACTTATTGCTTTTAGTGTGGACAGCCCTTATGTTTTTTTTTATTAGCCATCATGAAAGAAGACATGGTAGCCTATCAGCATACACGAATGCCGGCTTCTCTCATGGGGGGTTAACAGGAAGGTTATGGGAAATGACGTTTAGTGGCTAATTCTACTTTTTTGCTCCACTTACACTTATGAATTAGTAGACATCATAGCCAAAGCATTACCACTGTTTAAACCCACTTTCAGATTTTCTAAACCTTTATTCTATTCTATTCTATTTGTGAAAACACAAATAAAAGGCCATATCACAGATATTTCACCATCCAGAACACATTAGATCTGGCCTAGACCAGGTCTTCATCAAAGGCTACTATACTTGGAGTTTTCAATTCTTACTAATAATAATTTAGTCCTGATTGGGCAAGTCTAAATGTAGTGTTTTTTAATTCTGTGCACTACATAAAGTAAGCACTAGAGGGCAGTGCTCAGCTATAATAATACAGGTAAGAAGTGGAGCTGTTGAGAGGTGGACACAGTATAAGTAAAGCCTGATATAATCCAGTGGTCCTGAACGAAATGTGTATATAAAATTAAATTGTCAGCAGAGCCTTTGTTTCCAGAGGCCCTGCCACATGTATGGAGTTGAGAAGCATTGTCAGAATGTTATTTAATGAAATTTATAAATTAGACTTTTAGGCTGCCTCTGCTGAACATATCGCTGAACTCTGTCTTTATGTAAATATTCATATACATGCTAGTTTATTCATAAGACACTGCAAGATTAATAAAGGTTATGATCACAGATATCAACATTTCCTTTTAAAGACAAGATATATTATCACGTATAACTTTATATAATTTCATGCATTTATTCATTGTTTTTAGTCAATTTTCAAAGCAAATCTATCAATTTACACAGAAGAAAGATACAAACAGGAATAGCATGATTGGTGATACAACCAAAGAATCCCCATATTGAATCTATATAACAAACATGCAAAAATAGATATAATGATGTTGCTTACATGTTAATTATAAACAGTGTGGTAAATGTAATACCTTGAATTTCATCATCAAACAGTTTTTAAAAAGCACAAATAACAAAACACTCCAGAGTCTGATTGTTTTTATTGTGTTTGTGGAAGCAACAGCAGAAGAATAGTAAAGTTAAACTGATTGACTACATCTGTAGATGAAGACTTTATCTGATAATAGCATCAAAACCCTAAAAAATACCAACAACCAATTAATTCTTACTTAATTAAAGAGACAAAATTCTGTTTTGGATTACTATAAATCACAACTACATTTCAACTAGGATAAGACCTAAAATGATTTTCAAGGTTACAATATTTTTAGATTCTTATAATCTCACCACAGATTACATGAATATAGAAAATGATACAGTAGTCGATTACTGAATTACAGTTACAGTATTTAATTTTTTTAATTTAATTAATTAATTAATTTAATTAATTAATTTTACTTGTTTAGATGCATAGATCATTTAATTGTTCCATTATTATAAGTAAAGGTTAGTAATTACCTGCACCCTCAAACATTTAGAGACACCTGTTAGAAAATCACAACAAAACTGCAGAAACATGTGAATGTGTGTGTGTGTGTGTGTGTGTGTGTGTGTGTGTGTGTGTGTGTGTGTGTGTGTGTGTGTGTGTGTGTGTGTGTGTGTGTGTGTGTGCTCTCAGTGAGTGCTGTATCTGCTGCTATCTCTGGTCTCAGTCGTCTTTATCAGCAGTTTTGGAGCAGGTGAGCTGCTGTTACCGTGGTAATAACCATTAGTACTTTTAGTACCTAGAAAAAGATGGAGATATAGTGAAAGAGGAAGATAAGACAAACAGGAAAACAGACACAGAAGAAAAGAAGGAAAACGAGAATGAGATGGACAGATATAGAAAAAGAAAACACATCACTTAATCAATAAATCATTTAGTCTATAAACTGTTAAAGAGTGTCTCTCAGCCTGCAGTGACATCTTTAGTTTGCTTGGTTTGTCCGACCAACAATCCAAAACCTAAAGATTATTAATTGAGTGACATATGACAAAGAAAATACTTTTGAGAAGATGAAACCAGACAATATTTGGGTTAGGGTTAACTATTGGCACCTCTTTTACGAAAATGTTGTATTCTTGTTTTATTGAGTGTGTTTTAACCTTTTCTTTTATCTGCTGGTTTGTGTTTTGCCTTCCAGGATATTCTTTTTTAAGAAAGTCATTGTAAGAATGTACACTGATCCTCAGAGCCACAAATAAAACCCATTCACTCCTGGCTGGCTGTAGTCACTGCCTGTTCATTGAGTACAACTTGCTTCCATCTGGTCACAGAGATAATCTACATAGATGCAGGACCAACAGACTGAAAACCACAATTGTCCCTGTTACTGTTGGCTTTTTTTAACACTATATGTAACCCTTTGTCTTTTTTGTGTAATTTGAGTGTAGGCTGGTGTGTGTTGTTGATTGTTGCTGCTGGCTATGAAACAAATTGCCCCTTGAGGATAATAAAGATTACTTTGACCAATTATAAAAATAGTCGCTGATTCATTTTGTTTTTGATTGTTGAAGTTAGTCTAGTGTGAGCCAAGTATTTGACATCACTGAAAACAGGACATGTAGTACAAATGCAAACAGCTACTGAAGTGTTGTGATCAACTCATTAATGGTCAACGATCTGAATGGAGATCTTCTAAAAATGACCTCTAGGTTCCATTAAAGTGTAAGCAGTCTGTATACAGTCTTATCAGAACTGTATATACATGTTAATCACTGTCTCCACTCATGGAGCTGGTTTATCAGACAGTATACCAGATGTACAAACTCCCCACATAATAAATACTGACTTTCATCTTCGTCCCAAAAATAGTAACCAACGTTGTCAAACATGAAACAGGACATACAGTAAAATACAGAGCTCTGTGTACTGGTTATGTGTTTTTTCTTCTAAATGTGCTGTGTGCTGCATCAATTAAACAGTTAATTACATGATTAATCAATGTCCAGGTTTACTTAGTTGCCCTGGTTGCTATTAAAGTTGTTGTACCTTGGCGTCCAAAACCAAAAAATGTACAAAAGGCTTGTATTAGATCTTTTTTTGTATCATCTTTGTTGTGGTAAGTAGAGAAGCAGACAGGAAATGAGGGTTAAGATGACATGCAATAACAGAGGCTAAAAGCCAGATTTGGGTCTGTGTGTGTCCTAGACCAAAAGGCCACTATGACTCCCAAGAGGCTTAATTTTCTAAGAAAAAAATTACAAAGAGTATGAAACACTGCAATACAAACATGTACATATGTCAATCAAATTACGTACAGTTGGAAAGAAATCTGCTGTTTACAATTTAAGTTCATGTGCTGCTAATGCAAGAGTGATGTTTATATAACTCATGTATATAATAGTGTGAAACCAGGATGTGGTTCACCTGGCTCAGATTTGTCTTATGCTGCGTTCTAGCTGAGTTTATTACTTACTGTAGTTGGAGACAGCCTGGATGTTGAGAATAGACTGATGTCCAAGTCTGCAGGACAAGAGACAGGAGGTTAGTTGGTATATTTTAGTGGAGAGACACATTACACTGAATCGTACCTTCTTCTTCCTTCCTCTCACCTGTCCTCCTCTCCTTCCAGCAGCTTCCTGTAGGTGGCGATCTCAATGTCCAGAGCCAGTTTCAGGTTCATCAGATCCTGCAGATGGACAGGGACACAGTAGAAAGGAGTTTTAGATCAATTTGATTCTACATTACTGGATGTTGGACATCTTTACATTGAGAATATTATTATTATTATCTAACCTGGTACTCTCGGAGCTGTCGGGCCATGTCCTGTTTGGCCCTTTGCAGAGCGTCCTCCAGGTCTCTGGTCCGGACTTTGGCTTCTTTCACAGCCAGCTCTCCACGCTCCTCTGCCTCGGCCAGCTGGTTCTCCAGACTGGCGCGCTGAGGGGGGACAGGAACAGAAACAGGGAATCATCCATGCTGCATCACAAAAGTCTCTGTATTTCTAGTCTCTAGACTTTGTTTTGAGTGATATATGTATAAATAAAGTTGTACTTATTAAGTCATTGTAATGTAATGTATAATATAGATAAGTATAAATGGATCTGTAAAAGAAAGTAACATCCTGGTAAGGAAGAGAAACAAGGGAGATACAATCATCTTTTAACACTTTGTGAGTATCCATACCTGCGCTTTGACCGCCTCGATCTCGCTTTGCAGCCGGCTGATCAGTCGGTTGACCTCGCCCACTTCTCCCTTCACTACGCGGAGCTCATCTCCATACTGGCTGGCCTGCACTGACATTTGGTCGAACTACAGACAGAAGAACATCAAACATCAGCTGTAATACTGTTTGTCTCTTTGAGTTGAGAGGTGGACTGATATGATGTGTGAAACAGCATTAGTTTGTTTGGCTGCACTGTAATCAGATGCAGATGCTTTTACAAACTCCACCAGTAACCAGTACACGTGTTACCAAATCAACCAATACTGCAGGATTATGGATTAAAACTTTAACATCTTCTCTGAGTCCTCACCTTGCTCTTGTACCAGGCCTCGGCCTCATCTCGGCTGCGGGCTGCGATCTCCTCGTACTGAGCTTTGACCTCAGCGACGATCTGCTCCATGTTCAGACTGCGACTGTTGTCCATCTGCACCACCACAGAGGTGTCTTTGATGCTGGCCTGCAGCTCACGCAGCTCCTGCTCAGGGAATAAAAGGCACAATATATCATCCTGTGTTTGAGACTATTATCATTTATAATTTCAGACTCTACAGGACTAATTAATGGCTATAAAGAGTCGGTTTGGATGTTGTTTTGTGTTTCTGTCTTGAATAATTAAAAAGATCTGTTGAAGATGACATTCAGTGACTTTAAGATGCAAAATGTCAATTTCAGTTTAGTTGTATATTAAAGAATTGAACACATTTTGCCATTCATTCATTCATTCATTCAAGAGATGAATTAGTTCACCACAATAATAAAAGAATAGTGTTAAGTGTATGGTCAGCAATATCTGAGTCATGCAATCACAATGTTTCTAACCAAAATAAACATTGTTTGCTCATTTTTCAACGCTACATGTCCCGGCATGTTCCTGCAGCTCTTTCGGGGGCAATATTTTGGTTTATCTGTATTACTAAAGCCTAAAAAAGCCTGACAATAGGTAATAACAACAACAACAAATAAAATATTTCCGTTGGCTGATATAGAAACATCCCTGAGGCAGCTGATGCTTGAAGTTGAGTCACCACTGAGTCACATCAGAACAATGAACTGCACGTCAGTCCAGCTGTAATGGTCGTACAGGGAAATAGGTGGATACCAACGTGGGTAAAAATAAGCAATAAGCAATAAAAAAACATACGAAGGTGGCTGTTCTGATAAAATCATAACCATTTTTACCACCTCTATGTTTCAAAACACAAAGATGTTTTATTACCTCTTCGTAGACGTTGCGCAGGAAGTTGATTTCGTCAGTCAGAGATCCAACTTTATCCTCCAGATCTGCCTTCACCAAATAGGCTGAGTCTACATCCTGAACACACAAGATACAGAAATAGAGATTAAAAGACACATTTTGCGTAAAACCTGCAAGTGTAACTTTTTCAATCTGTTGTAGCCTCGCTGTGTCATGCTCAGATAAAAGTTAAGACACTAACTAATGCTATGACTAACTAATATTGGTCCATTAAACAGTTTTACTCAGCAGCATTACATGCAACCAAAACCATTTCCTTAGACAAGGTGAGTTTAAATGACTGGCATATCATAAATCCTCATTTAAAAGGAAGAATAAAGAAATGTCTTTATTTTGAATTGGTGTCTAATAACTTTCAGACCTAAATTGGGGTTTTGAGAAAATAAAAGGGAGGGAACCAACATCTGTACCACAGTCAAGAAGTCAGATTTCCGAAAATCTTACAAGTTTCTGATTTGATAAATCTCCAGAGCATGTTATGTGGAAAAACTGACCGTCCCTATGTGACACTGACAGGGAAATTTGCCAAAGCATTGTTTTTAAAAACAATGTTTTTTAAAAAATGCTCAAGGGCATCTAGAAAAGAGAAGGGGAGAGGATGAGAAAGACGAGAGACAAGGGAAAAAGACAATAAAATGGTCAGTCCTATGAATGAATATGTGTCTCTGACCTTCTTTAGGATAACAAAGTCATTCTCCAGGTTGTTTCTCTTGTTAATCTCCTCCTCGTACCTGGAGCAGCGACAAAGACAGAGGCAGAGCTTCATGACACAAATAATACATACTCATTAAGATATTACAGAGGTCAGGTGTCATTATGTACTTGTGTTTGTAGTCCTCCACCAGGCCCTGCATGTTCCGCAGCTCCCCGTCCAGTTTGGTCTTGTCATTGTTGACCAGGTCCATCTGGCGCCTCAGACCCGCCATGTAGGCCTCGAACAGGGGCTCCACGTTGGATCGACCTACCCCCTGACCCTGCATCAGGTCCAGTTTTGTCTCGAGCATCTTATTCTGCTGCTCCAGGAAACGCACCTGGGTGAGGGAGGTGGGGAAGTAAGTCACCACAGTTAGAGGGTTTTCGTACTCTCTAATGCATCCTCTGACAGCCTTATTGGATGTTTTAACATTATACATCTGATTTGTGTTTAATGTTTGTTTGTTTGTTAAAGATGGTGTCTGATCAAATGACCGTTCTTAGCTTGTTGAAACTTAACTTAGCATAATTTGATCTCTGGAATCCAGAGAGGTCGTGAAACACATTACAAGCAGCATTTATATAGGGTATTTAACAAGAAAAAATGAAAAAAGGTTGAATGTTAGCTCAATATTTACAGCTGTTTAACTTCAATAATTTCTAAAGAAATCTCTTGGAGCCCTACCAAATGTTTGACTTTCCTCACCACTACTTTTCTTATGGCTGGCATGTTAGAAAATTGAGGCAAATGTCAAACTTAGTTGGTAATAAAGCTGTCTCTGATTCTGATGCTATGATCCTGTATTATTAACTCATCAAATAAAACATAAAACAGTATTCATCAACCAAAATCTGCCATTTTCTGTCATTGACAAGAGTTCCATTTGTACTCGGAAGTCGAAAATTTCAACTTGAACACCCCCTTAACTCGTATTTCTGATTTGAAAGGTCAAATGAACCTCACCAGCTTCGACATCAAAATCTAAGATAATAGCCCTGTGCATCAACAGTTTGAAAGTTGTAGTAATATCCTGTTTATTAGCAGTTCTGTCTTATTTGTGTCTCATTAAATCAGTCGTACCGCAATGTCCAAATTCTATCTGTGGATGTGTTGCTACAGTGTTTATATGCGCAAAATACAGCGAAAGGCGTTTTTGGTTCTAGTTTTAGCTAACCTGGCTAGAGTTGGTTTTCTGACTTCTTTAACTGGAATGATTCAAACTTGGATGTGACATTATTCCCAGCTGCGACTTCCAACTTTTGTGGTAAATGGAACGCAGTGCTTGGAGTGAAAGGATGTGTTGTGCTGACGTGACAACATTGCACATTTGGCCTTTTGTCTTGTCAGTCACTGCTGTATTGCTTGAATAAAACAAAGGGAAGAAATGGCATCATTCCAGCAGATAAGCAGCTCAACATCAACACCTGACTGGACTCCAGGTCCGGATCCGCACAGCTCATGTTTCCTGCCGGCGGCCGGGTATATCCACCTCTCATTATACCTCCCAACACAAAGCCCGTGTTCAGTTCGGAGCAGAATAATCTCCCTCGGAGACACAACCACACCATGTCTGACCTGATTTATCAGGTTTCAACACCACTCAATGGGACGGAAATGGGGCAGATAGCTTAAATATCCAGTGTCCCAAAACCAGGATTCAGGGTTTAAATGGCTGTTTAAATCCCAGATGCATTCAGTGACTTTTTGGCTCTTTTTTAAAGGTTTTAAGTCTCTTGTTTTATCAGCAGTTCAGGTCTAAGTGTGATTGTCTTCTGCAACAGCCAATATCAGTAAATGCCATTACATACCCAGTGATCTTGGGTCATTGACCTCCTAAAACAGCCTACAAGAAATAAAACTTTGTCTGTCTGTTGCATTGGACTAATTACTTCTCTGCATGAGGGCTCAAGCTCGTTAATGTTTCAGTGCTTTTGGGGTCAGGTGGGGTTGGATTACACTGTTAAATCCAGGGTCAGATTATTAATCAGTTGACTTGACTCTGGCTTTTATTGGTTTTATCATGTCGTTATGCATGGCTGCAGAGTAGGAGAGGTGGTCTTACTCCCCAGTTGTCTAAAGATGAAACAAATTGACCAAATGGGAAAATCTGAGAGTGTGTATGAATGAAAAACAAACTCCTTTCTTACATTTCACCAATCCTTGGACCAAAGAGATATTACTGAACAAGCAAACCTCTCCTAGATTTAACGAGCTCTTCCTGCAACTAAGAGCTCTTGTGACCCCAACAAGAGCAAACAAGGACTCTTTTGTGAGTTACCTATTAGCTGGAAAGTCACATCAACCATCTCTTTTAAAAAACAGATGGGCTTTCAAATGTTGTATGGCAGTTTCACAATATTTAGTTGATTTTGTGGGAACATTTTTCAGCAAAACTACCAATTTTTTTGAATGAAATACTGTCTTATTTTGTTGCTTTACTTACAGCCCTGCAAGATATTTCAACACTTTGAAAATCAGAAGCAGGTAATGACACCCTTGAGAGTATTTTTGATGAATAAAATCCAGATCAAACAGTCCTTTTATGACCAATCTTTGGGTGCCAAATCACAAAGTAACCCCATTTCTGTACTTTGACTGTAACTGAATGATTTCTAGCTGCTCAAGGCAGTATAAATGGAAGGAAGTGAAATATAAAGTTGAAATATGTGCAATTCTCTTCTGCAATTTGCCCTTGACACTAACAAAGTGGTGTAATCTTGCATGACAAGAGAGAATCATGTCATAAATATACTGCAGATACTATCAGTATGTGTTTGACTTCTTTGTGATGCATTTGATTTAAATCAGCACCCAGAAAGCTTAAAAAGAGGTTCATTTTCTACATTTGGACAAATGAACCTCCATCTCTCTGTGCCTCAAGAGTATCTCTGCTGATGTGAGAAGCCAACAATGCCTCTATTGTGAGAGTGTGTTACCTACTCCGTGAGAAAGCGGAGATGTTCCCTAAGTAGGGTATCAATGTCCGACATTATCACAGAGTCGGTCACTCCTTCTGTGGGAAATGTGTACCGCCTGTGTTCTTCAGGAACCTCAACACAACCATTATTAACAGCTAGTATTTTGCTATTAGCTAGACATCTGCCCCACACCTTCAACATGTGTTTTAAATATATAAACACAATGTAAAGTTAACAGGGTCAGTATATGTGAACAATTGTGATATTATTGTGAGATTTTGCAGGTTCATTAAGATTAGCTTGGGTTCTTCAGTTTAGTTAAGACAAGTTTGCTTTTGCTAATGTAACAGCAATATTGGAAATGATGTTTTATTTACAACCAGTCATTAATGCACAGACTGCTTTTGCAATTGCAGTCTTTTAGCTGGGTTTAAACAATCATTATCACTGCAGTTTCAATTGGCATCATGTTGGATGTCTTTGATAGAGGACTTAAAGTCACAGAATTACCAAACCAAGATGTAAAGGTAACATTATGGTAAGCTAAAGAAACCCTGGTTTAATGTCTATGTCTAATGTGGTGTAATGGCTCCCACAGTGAAAGGACAATGTTGTCAGTTACCAAATTACCCACACACAGCGTAACAGCAATGTTGTAACATGTTAAACTTACCAAAAACAAAGGTATGTTGCTTGACTAATCATGTATTGGATGATTAGTAGTGCAAATGTTTTTACTATGTTTTCGGCACATGGTGTTTAAACTTGAAGATGTTTAGTTTTTTGCAAAGCATGTATTTGTTTTGAGGTTGAACACATTTTATGAACCACATCAAAATGAATGCAACTTTATGCAATGACCATTTCCTAAAGACAAAGGTGACATCTTTAAATCGCCTCTTTGGTCTGACCAACACCTGAAGGTAATCAATGACATTAAACAGAGAAAAGCAGCAAATCCACACGTTATAGTCCGTAACAAGATAATGTGAAAAATGAATTGATTCATTTTCATCAAATTATCAAAATAGCTGCAGATATTTTATTTTTCTTCATCTCTGGTCTCTTTACCTTATCTATGAAGGTTGCAAAGCGGTTGTTGAGGCTCTTGATCTGCTCCTTCTCGTGGGCTCGGCTCATGGACAGGCTGGGGTCGATCTCCAGGTTGAGGGGGGCCAGCAGGCTCTTGTTAACAGACAGGGACGCCAGTGGGGCCCCGAGGCCGTGGTGATGCCCGTTGGTGCCCGCATACAGAGAGCTGCTGCTCAGGGAGATGCCACTGAAACCCCCATGAACTGGACCAAAACCACTCAGCCTCCTCGACCCACTGCTGCTCCGGACAGAGTTACTGGAGCTGATTCGCTTGGTACGACTCAGACTCATGGTGGAGAGAGAAGAAGGGAATGTAGAAGATAGAAAAAAAGGTAGTGGAAAGACTGAGATATGGGTAGAAGAAGGAGAGATTAGTGAAACAACAGAAATTAAAAAGCAGTTTAAAAGCAGATTATGAAAAGCAGGCTGAGCTGAGCTGAGAGTCAACGACAGAGAAGCAAAGTGAGCAGGTGCGTGTCCGACCGCAGTGAGGTGTGTCAGGTGGGTTTTAAACCTCCTGAGGGGGCGAGTCAGAGGAGGAGGAGAGGCGCTGTGGTGTCAAATATCCAGTGTGTCAGATGTTCAGGGAAAATGTGGGTGAAATAAGTCAGTTGCAAGGTGCTACTGGACGAAAAAGTCACCTTCTAATCTTTAATGTCCCCAATAAAATATTTGCAATTTCATTAGAGACCTGGCAAAAACACTATGGATACTGTGGAGCAGTGGTGGGAAGTTAAATTTACTCAGATACTGTACTTAAGAACAATTTTGAGATTTCTTTTTGCAGATAATACCTGTAGCTTTATTTGTATAGCAATTTCCATCCAGCTCAAAGTGCCTTACAAAGGAAATGCATCATGAGACATAAAAAGAACATAAAAGCACCACCAATGTAATCCAATGGAAAATAAAACCCACTTGATAACATTAATAAAAAAATAAGATGGCATTAAGCACAAATGCAATATAGGACTTCAGTGGTTGTAATTTTAGACTTAATAAGTGGTAACAACATTATAATGTGTTATAAACCATTAAATGTTACAGTACAGTAAATACATGTTTTATTCAAAAGAGTAATCTCTTTCAGATTAACGCTATACATACATCATTCTGCACAAAGAAGAAGTACTGACCTGGTTAAAAGTGATAATAGATACACGTTCCACAACATTCAAGCCATCTTTGTTGTAGTTCAACGGTCAGGCAGAGAGAGGCAGACATTTCAGCTTTGAGAAGCAAATCATTTTTAAGCAGTGCTAGCTAAAAATAATAATAATTTAACATTATTAATTGATGCAAGATCTTAAACATCTGTCTAACATTTGTTGAGGCGTTGTCTCTTGGCCGGTGGGTTTCCTGACTGTTTGGGCTTCCTTTTGGCCGTCTTACCCCCCTTCTTCTTCTGTGGTGCTGTTAGAAACAAAAATAAAACAAAACTGACACTTACACTTCACACCCAGAAATAAACACCACAACATGTGTATGAGAATTAATTGGCGGCCATCTTGCTTCTCTCCCGGTGAGTTATGTTAGTTCAGTCAGTTTATGATGATTTAATACAGTTTGATCAATAGCTCCTCCGCTGTCCAAGATACACTCACTGACCTCTTTATTAGGAACAGCTGTGTAATCTAATTCAAGTTAATACAAAGGCTCTGCTTTAAATCCTACATTTATGAAGTTTATACATTTTCAGTTCTTGTTAACATTGTCAGAAAGGAGATAATTGTTTATTATTGAGGTCATAGCGGGTGATGGTGGAGTATCAGGAACACCTTTCAAGATTGCATTAGGTTGCAGAGGTGTACCTAATGAGGTGGCTGGTGAGTGTATATTGTATGTGTCACTGATATCAGTAAAACATTAGATACCTTTCTTCGGAGTTGGTGGTTTGGCGAGCATTGGCTTTATTGTTCGGGGCACAGGGACCTTCTTCTGTGCCGGTACTTTTTGTTTCTGATCCGTCTTCAGCTCCACTTCCACAGGATAGTGGTCACTGATACTGAGAGCCTTAAAAAAGAAAATTAAGTCTTAATTTGAATAATTACACCAGAGTTCTTTAAAATGCATTTATTTGTTAATAATTTCTATTTCTAAGACCAGAGAGGTTTAAAGTTGTACTCATTAGTAGAAACATGTCTTACTTCTTCATCAGTCAGGTTGAACTCTTCCTGGTAGTTGAAAGACTTTGCTGAACCGGGAACGATGGCGTCCAGCATGGTCTGTCCATACACCACGATCCTGTCGGCAGAAAATACATCACAACCTTTAAAGAAGTTCTTAAACAACACAAACATCTACTTCAGATGATAGTGCTAAAACATGTGTTTTACCTGTCGTAGGTGTGGTCGTTATAGTTACTGCTCGTGGTGTCGACATCATCGTCTATCAGCCAATGATAGGGAGCGGCGCGGATGCGGATCTGTTTCATCTTCTTCTTGGAGAGGTAGCGTCCATCTGCATTAAAGTCCCCAAGAATCATAATGTTCTGCAAAATAAATGAAAAAACTCATGTAATTAGCAGATATGACATTGAAGAATGAAGGTCTATCTGTTTGGGGACTTCAATTATAAAGTGGTCTAAATGATCTAAAAATGAAATTGCTCTATAAATGATTAAAGTCAGCTTACATCCCATGAACAAAGTAAATATATTTAAATAACACTTTCAGGACTTTTGTAGTAGTGTGTGTATTACTGATGGGAATCATAGAGTACATGATAATTCCCTTATTTATTCCATTATCCTCCTCCAGTCGGAAAAGCATTTCTTCAGTTTCAGGCTACAAAACTATCAAACGTACATCTGTCGTCCACTTCTTCCTGATGGCGTTGACCACATCATGCAGCTCATCGATCTCCTTTAGAGAGTCATCTGGTTTGGTGTGGACTGGGATCAGCACCAGGTCTTTCACAACTGGAACAATACATAGGTACAGTATACAGATACACCCCAACAACCAAAATAACCCTCCTGTTGTCCTCGGGTCAATTTTTACCTGGGAAGACGACAGGTATTAACTCAAAAATTAGATATGGTTTTATTCAAATGAGGCCTGTAAACCATAATTTGTGTAAATCCTGTTTTAACAAATTGGAATGAAATTGGCTAAAAAGATCAAACACAGAAATGGCTGATAATTCATACTGGCCCCGCTCTACCTCTCTGAGCTCCTTCAGCCCCACGCTCCTGCTCGGTGCCTCAGGTCAGCTGATCTGCTGCTCCTGGAGGTACCGAGGTCAAAGTGGAAGCTCAGAGGGGATAGAGCATTTTCTGTTGCTGCTCCTAAACTATGGAACGAGCTTCCTTTAAATATTAGACACGCCTCCTCACTGTCCATTTTTAAAACACGTCTTAAAACCCATTTTTATTCCTTGGCTTTACAACCGTGCATGAGACTCTGCTCCTGTTTTAGTGTTTTATGGTTTGTTTGTTTTTTTTAGTTATTGTTTTATTGTTTTTAATCTGTTTTAAATTGTTTTGTGGTTGTTTTAAAGTGCTATATAAATAAAGTTGAAGTTGAAGTTGAAGAAGTTATGCTTTATAAACAGTTAAACCAAACCAGGCCATATTTGACCTGCAAGGACAAAAGTTGCACGGTGGACAGGAAGACAACAGTAGGTTTAAATAAACACTTAGAAACACATGAGTACCTGTAGTTGGGCAGCTGAAGCGCAGGATAAACGGCTCCCTGGCAAAGGCATCTTCATCTCCAGCTTGATTGTCTTCATACTGGTAAGAAGCCGTCAGTGTCGCCTCATCCTCTCTGAGACACAAATATAAACACACACAGATGTAATAAGATATTGATGTGTTTGTACCAGAAACTGTGAAATATATACATACAGAAACATGTTTGATAAACAACACTTAGTTATCATGACTATCATACAATAATGAGTTTTAATTTCTAAGTAAGCTACTGTCTGTCCCACCTGTAGAAACATACAAACTTCTCCTTGTAGGTGTCTCGTCCCAGCTGGGAGCTGGTGGTCATGGAGTAAAGACTCTTTTTCTTTTTGCCACTGTAGCAGGAAACAGAAACAACATTAAAGGAGACCAGGAATACATTTTCTATCCAATTATTCAGGTAAAAGACAACGATAACTAACTAAATACTGTATTAACCCAAATATAAGACGATTCATTTTGGAGGTGGGGGGTTGCTTTTGAAAAGTGGGGGTCGTCTCATATTTGTGGACAAGACTACTAAATTTTAACAACAATTATTTTTGAAAGAGAGTACTGCTGTAACACGAGCTGCTACAGAGAGTGATGCATTGTGGGTTGTGATAAAGGAGACATATGCTGCACATTTCCAGCTCTATATTTAAATTCGGGGCTCTACTGGGATATCTTTGCATGATTTACAGTTAAAAAAAAAACACTCCTTATGTATCTTATACCGGCCCTTCACACTGCACTTCAGTTCAGCCTCTGCTGCCTCTTAATGAGCCCATTCATTCTGATTGGTCAGCTTTAGGAAGCCTCGGGCTCTGGAGGCCACGTAAACAAACCATCATCAGAAAGGAAGTTTCTTCCGTTGTGTTAATAGTGCATTTAGGTTCTTGTAACATGTCTTTCCTGCCATAGAGGAAAGTAATGATGCACAAATATGTGGTTTACATTCTGCTTTAAAGGAAATGTTTCATGTTTAAGACTTCCAGGATGAGGACTCTCTTCTTCTTGGATTAAGAATATCTTTGAGAAACTTTCCCAATAATCACAGTTGTCTTAGATTCGGGTCAATAAGGTAATTGTTATTTAAGAACATTTTGCATTTAATTATGAGAATTTAAACGCTTATATATAAAGGAAATGCAAATAACCAAATCTATTCAATTTATTTAATTGTTTGATTTATTTTTATTTTGGCAACTAAAAAGACCAGTGTGTAGTATTTAGTGCCATCTAGTGGTGAGGCTGCAGATTGCAACCAACTGAATACCTTTCACATTCAGATGCTGTTAAAAAATATATACTGTGGAAACTAGAAAATGAGTTCTAGTTTGTATGAAAGTCAAATGTGTCTTTAAAACCCACCTGGTGTTGTTGAGTTCTTGAAGTAACGTCTTCATGGCTTCACCGCTCTTATCCATCACCTCCAGTATCATCACCACACTGTACTGAGACATGATCTGGAACAACATGTTTGAGAATATACAGTGTTTGTAAAGGCAGCAAATTAGATGGACATTTAGAAAACTTGCACATAAAATTTAGCTCCAGGAGAGTCATTTAAAGCGGAGACATCTCACAGAGGACATATGTATTGTAAATAAAGTGAGTATAAAGTTAGAGTTACCTTGGTGAGGTAGTTGACGACATTCTTGTCTGTGACCTTTTTTATTCCCAGGTTCTTGGCATTGAAGGCTGCGATCTTCATTGTGACTTTTTTATGAAAGAAAGATGAGAAAAATGTTTTAGAGGAGTGGTTACAGATTATTGTCTTGATTCGTCAGTTAATTGTTTTAGCCATAAAATGTCAGAAAATAGTGAAGAATATCTGTTGCAGTCCTCTACAGATAAAGGTTGCATCTTCAAATTCAGTTTATTATTATGTTCAATAAAGACAAGTAATAAACAGATCAGATGGAGGAAGAAAAGGGAGAGCAGCGGCAGCAGAAAAAGAATAAACTGAGGTTTATATAATGTTGAAAACTAGAGCAGGACGGAGACACTGTGGTTGATTGATCAGCTGTCTTCATCCACTTTTACAGTTTAATTTTATGGCCCTGCGATATCAACTACATCATAAAGCACAGAGGTGACCAAAGTTAATAATTAATTTGAAGAGAAAAAAGTATCATCAAGAAATGTGTCATAATATATAATGCATACGATTTGTGTTGTTTACTGAAAAGTTTGCTGTCTATATATTTTATTTAATTATTTTAACATGTTTGAAAGAAATAAAATCAAACCAACTGAGAGGTTATACACGGTCACCCATAAAGTTGGAATAATTTTGTTTTCAGACACGTTCCTCTTTTTATTTTCTATTTATACACATCAGTAATCACCACTGACAGGTGCAATGAGACTGATCAATACAAATTTGAGAATATTTACACTTTATCTATCAAGAATAAATCATATTGTCACAATCATTTCATGAGAACTTTATGGGTGACCGTGTATGAATGGTGTGACTTTTCACTGTATTTTCTTTCACTTCCACTTTCAGTCATAAGTTTTTAGACAAGACCACAGTTTATTTTTAAATGTTTCATACATCTTAAAGCATCTTTTTATAGTGTTAGGACTTTTTGAAACCTTTATAACGCTTTAGAACTGTAATTTTGTGCTTTAGGACATGTTGCTTGACAATATTTTTACTTTTTTACACACTATCATGTTGATGAAGTGTTACACCAAAAACCTTAATGCTTCATATATCACATTTATCTCCTCTCACAGTTCCTCTTTCTGTCACAAACAATATAAAATTCAAAGCAACATTGCATAATAAAATGTTACTTCACATCATTCACAATAAAGCTGCTCCACTGTCACACAAACAAGCAGCAATATTTCTGTTTCATTTTGCAGTCTTTAACATGAAAGTGTCATGTGATATTTTTGTATTCAGTTTTCTGCATCAGGTGTTATAAGGTTAAAATAGTAAACAGACACAACAGTTAAGTAGTTTCAGTACTGAAGAGAAGTTTCAGTCAATAAAAGTAGTCAAATTAAAGCAAATTAAAAAAGAGTGACTCACCGGTCTGGCTGACATAAGCACAATGAAAGCAGTTAGGCGCTACTTCCAACAAATGTCTAACCTCAAAGTAACAGGAAGTGTCTGCGGGTCACAGAGCTGCTGAAAACAGTCACACACACACACACACACGACATGTACACAGATGCATGCAAAGCGTCTAAGGCCAAACACACGCTATCTTTTATCAGGGCCAATAAGCACTTCTGTAATTTGAACTGTTAGTATTGCAGCTTTATTACAGGCACACACCAAGCTGCTCTGTCACCTCTCAGCTAAAAGAAAAGATATTATTTGATGGATAACATAAATAAAACTACTCCTGCATAAAAGATGAAGACATTCTCCAGCCAACATTTTGTAAAATACACTAATAAGTTTTCTTTCTGAGAGTGAGATCATATAAAGTCATGAGCTGTAGTCAGGATGATTTTAGCCTAGCTTAGCATGAAGACTTCAACTTCAACTTTATTTATATAGCACTTTAAAACAACCACAGCTGAAACAGAGTGCTGTACATAAATAGATAAAACACAGGAACATAAAGCAATTAACAGGAAATAAATACTAAAATAAGTGTTTATTGTTTTTAAAAACAAATTAAAAACAATAAAACAATAACTAAAAAAACCAAACAAACCATAAAGAACTAAAACTGACTGGGAGCACAGGTTAACAGCTAGCTTCGCTTTGTTCAAAGTTGAAAATGAAATACCTCCAAATCTAATAACTACCATTGACTGTATAGAAATATAGATGACAGAACAGCCTCTCAAAAGTGAAACCAAACTATTGTTACTCTAAGTTTACTGTTTTGGCTTCTGTATTATTACATAACAATGGATGTCTTGATGAAGAAGAAGGAAACCACCGCTGACACATCTCACTTGTACATTTAAAAGATTTTATTACAAAAGAGAACAGTGTCAAATATCCAATCTTGAAAGAGTCTCTGGCGCCAATCTGAGTCTCTCTGACTACTCCAGTTTTAACAAGACTATACTGTTTATCTCTAAAAACTCCACTTTCTAAACAATTTGTCAATCAGGATAAAACAGTCTCTGTCCCTTTATCTATGGCTGGCCTTTAACCTTTAACCTAAGAAGAACATGTGTTTGCATGCCACAAGATGTCACAAGATGAAGACAATACAAACAAAAGGTCACAAGACATCAGGCAGATCAGTACCACACCTTTTTTGCCTTCATTTGAGAGTTTTTTTTATTGATTTTGCAGGGGGCGCTAGAGAGCCATTTTGCCACACCCATTTATGCAAACCATAAAATATCAAATTTTTCGCCAGGTCTGGCTTGCCTGCTTACTTTGGTGACTTTTGGGGCACGTTTAGGGGGGCAAAAAGGCCGTTACTGGTCAGTGCTCGGGCCCTAATACTAATAATCTTGACAGATACAATAGGGCTTCGCGCTGGTCAGTGCTCGGGCCCTAATTAACATCTCATTTTCCACTCTTGCCTATTAAAGGGTTAAATTAAATGAAGAGTACTGTCTAGACCTGGTCTATGTGAATATCACCTTGAGATAACTCTTCTTGTTATTTTGTAATGTAAATAATAAAGCTTGCTTGCTTGATTGTTCTGCATCTATTTTCTCTTGCATATTTGTGTGTGCCCCTACCTATGTGTCATAAGTAGGGGCTTCCTTTGCTTTACATCTGTGGAGGTTATAGTTAAAGAGGGTTATACTCTGCCACATGTTACATGTTCTAGAGACCAGTAGTTGCTACACAACAAAGGTCAGAAAAGAAAAGGAGGTGCGACTATGTCAAACCAAGTGTGAGTAATTTAGATAAGTGCATGTTAACAGCTTTCTTAAATAGACCAAAATGTCAATCACAGATTTACTGATGCAGAAATGACATGTTGCATACTTCTCACTATGAAAACTTAGACGAAGTGGAACCTATTTTGTGTTAAATAAATAAATACAAGGAAATACAGCAGCTGTAATTAAACAGAGAGACCAGATGTGTAAGTAGTCCAAAAATATACATTTAACCACTGAAATTCACAAAAGAACAGTACACTTTGCTTTAAAAGTGAGCAGTAGAAGTTAATGTTACTCAGAATATGCATATGTGTACACACACACACACACACACACACACACACATATGTGACAATTAACCCTCTTCTTGTCTACATTAATTTATTTTTCAGCATCCTCCATCCAGTACATTGTTTGACTTATATTACTATCTATGCTGTTTTTTTTAAATAATGGTATGATGCTGTTGTCTATTAATATCTATTCATACATTATTTATAAAGTATTTATACAACAGACCAAACCTGCAGTTGAAGGTGTTAGACAGAAGGTGGAGGCAGAGGATTAACAAACTGCTGGAGGTTTAGATGTCACTCAGTTAGATTCACACTAAAAAAAACAAACAGAAGAAGGAGTAAACAGCTGCATTCAATGAACAATTTAAAAAATCTGTACAATGAGTTAGACATTGTGTATGAAAGACAAGAAAGAGTTTTATTAATAAAGGGATTATAAGTAGATTCACACCAAGACTATTATAATACAGAAATAGAGACAAAGTGATGTTTCACTTGACTTCACCACTAATTCTGTGATTTATGTGCAAACTCTTCATTAAAAATACAGTGTAAGACAAATGCACCAAAAGATGAATGGATGACCTAAGAAATAGTCAACACTGGGGCTGAATGGAGCTTCATTTGTGCTTCAGTTTAGTTCAAGTGGAGTAAAAGTCAGCAGTGGTGCAGATTCATTGTCTGAGGGATTACTTTTTTAAACTTCTACTTCACTAACTAGTTTGGGACAGCCGGTGAATAAAATGAGATTACATCATTTGTGTGCTCCAGCTATTAAACTGAGAGCAAGCATCACTAAATCATGCACACAAATTAGTTATTTCTTTCCAAGGCTCTAGTCTATAGTAATGTACAGGGTGAACCTGGAGTTTATGTTGCGGTGACATCTAGTGGCCATTATTGGTACTGCATCTTTGAAATTTACATACAGACAAGGATTTATGTGGAACAAAACTTCTGACTCCACCAGCACTCACTAATGATCCACAGGTGATATAAAGCAGAGATGAACACAGCAATAGAAACGAAGGATGTTGGGTGTGTCTGGATAAGTTGTAATTAATCATCTAAACGTGATATCTAAACATGTAAGTGAAACAAAAAGTACTTTACAAAATATCTGAAAACAAATCAAAACTAAACTTTTCTGAAAAATATAGAGCAAAGAAGGACGAGTGAGCATCCATCAAAGACAGGAGACAGAAAGGGAAGACACAGACTAAATAATAAAAGAACAAACATCCAGCCTGAAATATTAAGATACATAAAAACAGCCATCTTGTTTAAATGAATTGAAGTGTGTGAGTGTAACTGCAGATGGATGTTTGCTGTTTGACAGCAGGTAGGTAATAAACTATTCATCAGTCCCAGAAGTGACTGTCATCGCCTGTCATGTTTGCTTGACAGGAGGCTGAATCTGTGATGCTACTGCCAGGTATGTGCTGTGCATACGAGCGCTGCAAATGAACAGCTGGATGACAATCGCCATAGCTTCACATAAGAGTTCAAACCCAACGCCATCACAAAATTACGTATGAGCAGCAAATACAGAGCTAAAGACTTTGTTTAGTGGACTGAGCTGCTGCGAAACAACAAGCCAATAACGTATTATGTAATAATGCTAATGCAAGTGTGTTGAGTAATAATAATGATCATAATAATAATAATAACTATTTGTAGAGCACCTATCATACAATAAATGCAGCTCAATTTGCTTTACAACAAAGACATTATGCAAACCAAGTGCTTCATATGAAAGGAGCATAAAACAGTGTTAAAAAAAATAGAAAAGAAAGGAGAAATATTAAAATAACAATAAAAATAGTACATAGTAAAAGCTTTCTCTCAAAAATATTTAGTGAATTGGCTTCCCTGATATCTATAGGTAGTTTGTTCCATTTATTTCTAAATAATACTTAAATAAAAGGGTAATTATGGGTAATGAGACTAGTTATTATAACATTTGGTCCTCACAAGTGTAGTATACTGTGCATCTTAACCGTAACCATAATATAAACATAAACCTATGCAAAATCAAGTCTTCACTCCAGTCTACAGCGATCTGGTCCCCTAGATATTTTCTTTACTGCTTATTTGTAACAGTAAATATGTTTGGAGAGAAACGCATTGCCACCTGAATTATACTTTTCATCAATGCAAGTGGATGTTACTAAAGCGGCCACAACAATGCTCCAAATAATAATGTTTAGGGTCAGAGGTGATGCTTGTAGTGATGCACCTGCAGAGAATCATAGGTCTGCCCGGCTTTACTAAGCTTATAGAGACTTTCAGCTCATTGTTTTGCTGTCTTGCTGCAACTTTACTGTTTTGGTTCACTCTTAGCAGTCTCATAACATTGATGCTGGCTGTAGGAAGCAGCTGTTTTTTGGAGAAAAAGTTTTAACCACTTAACACACGCCCCTGTTTTTTATGCTATTAGCCTAAACGACATGCCCAAGTTGTGAGCAGCACAGATCCCACATAGTTTGAGACTCAGAGATGTGTCTGGTATCATTGGAAAGGAAACACTCTCAGGATTCTTGTAAAAGTGTCTGTGTGATTCTGTGACTTACTGACAAAGAGTGGCAGAGGTTACAATGATGGGGTTGTTTACTCGCCCATAGGTTTGCCTTTACAATGACATGTGTACAGACATTCAGGGACCTCTCAGCAGGATATAGACAATGAGGCCACAGCCACAGGTCTTGGCTTCATGCAGTCCAAATTTTGAGTCAAAAGACCAAAAGATGAATTTTTCAGAATTATTTTTCAACAGGTATGTCCATGCGTTTTCCTTAGGTCCTTTTTGGAGACTCCAAATGGACACTTGGTTACCAAAGCTGTATAACCACAATCAAACACCTATAACTTCACATCTCCTTTGCCTACAATCAAAATCTTGGTCTCTAATGAAAGCTGACGCCATATTATTATTATTATTATTATTACATATAACCATATTTTTTTGTTTGGCCATATCTATCTATCTATCTGTTTATTTTGGTATAAGTCATATGTTAAGTCGAAGAAGAACCAACCGTGTACCAAAATGCCGAGTGCGTAATGATATATGGTTCAACTCTTTTACGCTTGGAGTTTGTTTATGGACAGCCAAACTAATAGCTTAGTGTCATACACCGTTGGAAACCTGTGACTATTGGCTAAAAGGTTATCACTTCATGTGTAACTTCATTTCACCGAATATTTCCATAGGCTAGAACAGCAGTCAATCAAAGCCATGTCGTCATTGTTGTCGGTCACATGTCCTCATTGGTTTTGGAGACTGCCTAATCCGAAGCACCGATTGGTTTGTGTGTGGTGTCGTCAGAAGCAGAAGAGGCTCACGATCGTAAACATCTAGTCACGTGTACTCTGAGATGGACGTGCAGGTCAGGAAATGACGTAAACGGACCGTATATGGTTTGTTATTTGTGTTATTACATTACGTGTTGGACTAAATACATGGACATATTGAGGAAAATATTCCGGTTTTATGGAAACGGATTTCATATTTCACAAGAATGGATATTTGGCGAGCTGTACAGAAAGTCCTGAGTCATAAGATGATCGTTGTGGATAAAGGGAAGACTTTGAAGGTATGTAGGCATTATAGCTTTTCTTACTTAGCTCAGGGGCTAGCCGAGCTAATCTCTAATACTATTACGGCTGTGAGCAACCATATAAGTCGTGAGTGGTCTTGAATGAATCAGGACAATCTAAGCTTTCCAACGATGTACAGCATGAATATATATGTTTAAGGGTTGGTGTTTAAAACATCCAGAAGAACTTGTGGCTACCTCCTAACATCCGTCCCGTTCCGTCGACGGAACAGCGTGCGTTAAGTGGTTAAAACCCAAATACCTTCCCTACCCGCTCAGCACCAAACAGTAAACACAGTTAGCTGGTGAACATGTTGGAGCATTTAGCAGCTAAAGAGCCTCAGTGCTGGACTTTCATTCACCAGGTGGACAGAAACACGACTTCAAATAAGTGATAATGTTATTCCATAACTACTGGAAGCAACTGTTCATTATATCAACTTGCTATATAATTATTCAGTGACAAAACATTTCTGTTGTTTCCCCAGATGTTCTTGCATTACAATGTTTTTCTTGTAGCAGATAATATCAGGTACGAATCAGGACACAATGTAGGAACCGATGGGCTCAGGCTTACTCAGAGTCGTCATTTATTGCAGGCGGGGGTCAAAACCAGGTAGGCGATACAACAGGCAAAGGTACAACTAATCGGCAGGCTAAACTCTATGGTCGGGGAATCAAAACTGGTCACTCACAGGAAGATACTCAAGGAAATAATACGCTGGAACTCAAAGGACAAGATGATCTGGCACAGAAGGGAAGGGAAACACGTCTTAAATACACAAGGAGAGGGAAGACAAATAGACACAGGTGAAACACATTAGGGCGGGGAAAACAATCACACAGGTGGGAAACTTGACAGGAAGACAGGGGTAAGACGAGGACTTCAAAATAAAACAGGAAGTGGCACAACAAGAACAGAAAATCAACTAAAACCCTAACAGACACTAACAGACCCTGACAGATAAAGCATAATGAGCATTTTTTAAATTATCTTTAAACACTTGTTTATGATCAGGGAAAGATTGTGTTCTTGGTTTTGAAATTGAAAAAGTGACTTGAAGCATGAGACAGGATGTGTTAACATGATTAACACTTGACTGAAACCACTAAGCACACACTAACTACTGCTTTTCATGCCTGAACCTAACTACATGTGGAGCTAAGGATGCACGCTCTGGTTTACAAAGTACATCATCCACCCTGACCTTCGCGCTGTGAGTAGACTATGGTAGAAAAATATTGCACTTTCTACTTGATCATAGTTTATTCTGCATTACATTTCCCTCAAAATGTATCTGGTAAGAACAATATAACATATGAATTGAATTTGTAGGAGACTGTTTTGACTTTGGTTGGTTGGTTTTCCATAGTAAACATGGTTTTGTACTGTTTAGACTCTCCTGTTTTACAGATTCACTGGTCTTTCAAACAATGTGCAGACTCTACATTTGACTTAACTCCACCGGCTGGAGGTTTTGGTGGTTGTCAATCGCTTTTTTGAAAAATATTGAATGTATTATTGAGCTGCTCTGACCCTCTTTTACGTCTTACCTTACTTCCAAGTAAACTCAAATTAAATGTGGAGACCTCATAATAAGAATTAATCGTGATAGTTTCTCTTTTTAATACATTTCATGGATTTAACATAGATTATCTATTATTTATGAGGTTTGTGGCCTCTCCACTGGGAAATATGAAAATAGTTTTTTTAATCATATTCACAATCGTATTTAAAAATAAATCTGCTGTATAAAAATAACCCAAACAAGATTAAAGATGTTATTACTTCATATGTGCCTCCCTCACTTCTGTGACAGAAACTTTTTTTTTAATATAAAGGACTGAATATTGTAATTATGAATATATACAACAAAGATTGCTTTTATCTTTGTGTGTGTGTGTGTGTGTGTGTGTGTGTGTGTGTGTGTTTAATGTTTGCTCGTGATTCTGGTGGGATACTGCACACAGCACATCAAGGCTTCGCTGCACTGTGAGAGCTGATTGATGGGAATGTGATACTGATGTTGAACTCTGCTATCAGATCAGAGAAAATCCATCAACGCTGTGTGTTTTTTGTTTTTAACTTGTCCTGTCGAGGATCATCAATTAGGACGAGTAATGTTGCAGTTGCAGGTTCATGGACAGAGAGTTGGATGCTTGTGTACTTTTACAGTTATTGTAGAAATGAAAGGAAAGAAGAATAGACTATAAAAATAATGGACACTGCTACTGTAACCTCACCCACTGGTTTTTGGACTCCTATTTAAAAGTTTGCATTTTGACCGTTGCCATCTTGGCCAGGAATGACCATATTTGGAAGAGAGAGAGGAGCTGAATCTAATGCTAGCTGCCAGCTTGGTCAGCACAGTGCATTTACAGTCTGTGGTTAACTGTGATAATACTAATGCTCATGCTGAATTTCACTAGTGAAATATAAGCTTAAATCATTAAAAAAATAATGGACACGGCTGCTTTGTGGACTGGTTTAAAAGCTAGCATTTTGACTGTTGCCATCTTGGATTTTTGGAGCCAGGAATGACCATATTTGGAAGAGAGGGTGGAGATGACTCTAATGCTAGCTGCCAGCTTGGTTAGCACAGTGCATTTACAGTCTATGTTGAACCATGATAATACTAATGAGTGCTAATGCTCATGCTGAATTTCACTAGTGACTTAAACCATTAAAACAAATCTGAACATCCGACTCCTTAGAGGCTCTTTTAGTGCGACCTCCTTTAGGCAAACCTTTAGGCAACAAATATGTTATAATTAACTTGAACTTGAATGCACTGGAAACACATTGAAATACTATGCCTATGCTGTGTGAATCTGGGATTACACCATGTTACCTAACCAATATTTTGTCTGTGACAGCACCCACCTGTTACTCAAAGAGGTCACTCCCTTGTTTATGCATAACTTTAAGCCTTAATAAGATTTAAATGGGTGAGTTTAAATTCCTGTACAGTGGTCATGAAAGGGGAGATTAGTTATAGAGACGAAAATGATGTTATACCAGGCTGTAAGCATGTTTATTTCGGCTGTAAAGTTGGGCATTTTAACATGGGGGTCTATGGGGACTGACTAAATTTTGGAGCCAGCCTCAGGTGGCTATTCTAGGAACTGCAGTGTGTTGAACTCACATTTTGGCTTCATTTTTTTATCCCTGGAGGTTTCTGCTTGGAAAGAAGAGGAAGTTTTAGTTTTAGTTAGTTTTAGTTTTGGTAGAAGAACATCCAACTTTTAAGACCCACAAGCAAAGTTCATGGCTTGTAGATGAAAACAAGCAACTGCAGACACTAAGGGAGATATTTTCTAAGCCTACCACAAACTGACCTTATATGAAGAAAAGTAGATTTACCAGAAATATGGATTGAAATAATGTGGAAAATGGACATTTCGAGCAGGGAAAAAATAGAGAAAAAAGACCATTAAAAATTTAGGATAATGATTTGTGAATACTCGTCTAAGGAAAATCGAACAATACATCAAATGTCCGATTATACTTTTTATTTTCTGTCATTTATACACTGTAATGATGTCAGATGTCCATTTATGCAATGTTTTTTTTCCCCCAACGAGATGACATCTGTCAAACTGTTCGTTTACGTAGCCTCAGGAGTTGGCGGATGTCTGCCAAGAGGAAGTTTCTGGAAGCCGGCCAGTCAGAAGAGATCGAGGCCTTAAAGAGGCAGGGGCTAAAAGGGCCTGGTTCAGAAATCGCCTGAACTGAAGGGCAGCATTAAGAGCCAGTGTAAGATAAATAATGAGTTTGTGAACAATACATCATGCAAAGATAATCCAGTAGAGCCAATATATAATATAAATATAGACCTGGAAACGTGCATAATGCATCTCTTTTAAGTATAATTTATGGGAACCTGTTTGACTTGCATATAACGGCCGACAATAGAAGAGCATAGTTCAGCATTCACTTCTCTTGTTTATGTTTTACAGTGTATAGCACTCGAAATTGGCTGTTAAATGAACACTTGAATTCAGTTTACTTTAATGAAATGCTTCATTATGCTCTCTATTATAGCTTCCTTCATACATTTATGTTATTGTGTTCAAGTGTCAAGAGACAAGGAGTAAATCGTTCATCCAATTAACATTCAGACTGCTTTCTTAAAGTGGGAAGCACAATGCCATTTTCCGATTATGAATTCATAACACTTTATATATTTGTTGCTCTCCAGTGCAGACAGAGAGCAGTTGGTAGTTTTTAAAAAAAAGCAGAGCTCAAATCATCATTTATGTTGTGATTCTGAAACACACTCATGTATTCTGTGCAGCTGTAGTCCCGAGAGACTAAAGTTGAGCTTTTCAATCAGCATTAAAATTATTGTTTTTGTGCAGATCCGCTGAGTGATGAGATCTGGGTAATTAAAATGAGAAGAGATAAAATTAGCATTCGTACGCAGACAGCCAAAGTAACTGATAGACTTGCATATTTTATGGCTTTATGCTGCGTGTCCAGGAACAAAAGTTTGGCTTCTCTACCAGCATAAAAAATGTTTTCTTTGTGTATTCTAGCACAATGTTGAATGTATTTACAGGCGTAAAAAGAATAGACTTGGGTTTCTTCTTTCTTTTTTTTTTTTCAAATGTTAAACAGATGAACATTCACACACTGGTGAGCAGAGCTGACATCTGGAGTAATACCCTCAGATCTCTGTAACGGACGCTGTGAATACATGCTGTGATTATAGACATGTTATAGCTGTCATGAAGATTACGCACTGCACATCAGTCTCTGTGTGAGTGTGTGTTGTTTGAGACTTGAGTTTTGGTTTTTTGGTTGTTGCAGAGCTCGACTCTATTTATGCCTGTTCAATGAGTTTATCTGTATGCGTCATTTGTGTCACATCAGGCGTTCAAAATCTCCATGAGCGGCTCTCTGACAGCCAAAATGTGTCTCCATTCTACGACATCTGATGCATTAATTATACAGATGTGTGCAGATAAACAGACTGCAGGAGTGACGGTGCCTGAAAAAAGCAGGTGGAGGATTAAATGCTGTACGTACCTCCTCTCACAATGTCCTACACTGCTGAGATGGGTCAGGACAAATTTCTGTGCAGGTATAATTTTGGTAAATTGACCATATATTGAAAGTCTAAATATTAAACCATTGAATTTTACAGCCCAAAATCTATAAATAATGCTTTTCTGTACCTGATGTTTTTTTGTGCTTCTGTGAAGATTGATATATGTTGTAAATGTCAAAGTTACTTTTCATCTATACTGAAATGTCTCCCTCTGGCTACTGGTGCGCGAGCTTAAAAGGAACTTTAAAACAAGCTTTCATAAAATACATGTGATGCACATTATGGGCTATGAGCAGAAAATGCAGTGTATTCCTCTGAGGCTGAATAAGTCTGAATAAGTCAGTGTCATTGAATCTTCAGTGGTGTTCTTTGTTTGAAGTTGCACCGTGTTGTTTTTGTGCACACTCCCTGTGATCTGCATCAAAGACTGAGATTACCAGGCAGCATTAGACGCATTACCTCTTATGTATAACTTCCTTTTTTTTCCTTTCTCCATCTTTGTATATTCTCTTTTCAAGTTCAGAATCACATCTCCTTATATTTGCTCACCAAAAACTGCTTTTCAGAAGTCTCTTTTCTTTCTCCTCAGCTTATTTCTATTTTACAATGATATTTCACAGCTTATATTTAGACACTCTCAAAGTGGAAACCCGCTCCATGAATTATCTTTGCAAAACTTTAGTTTCATTGTGTAATATGTTACAGCGGTATAAAAGATGTAATGCATGCCAGGCGCGCTATCTTTTCTTGTAAAAGATGAGCTTGTTTCTCTCGGTTCACATGCATCCATGTCTGACGTGCTCCATAGTCACCATAAAATCCAACACTACTCTCCTCTTGTTCAAGACATTTTATTTCCACAAGTTTATATGTTTCAGGGTTCTTACCGCAGCTTGGATTGACAGACAGATCAAATCCGGTCATTTGTCTTTTTCCATACGTTCAAACAAAACAAAAAACCAAAACAACACTAGCAGCAGTCTAAAACTGTATGGCCACACCAGCCCCAATAGCCAACACCAATATATCACAGGTGCTGCAGTCACCTGTCCATAAAGAGGAGGCGGAGGTGAGAAATGGCATCAATTATCAACTCAACTCATAACTCAAATCAGAATATTTCATGTTAATATCTCAATTAATCAGATAAATAATAATAGTAAACCAGAAGAAAAAATAAAATATTATTCAAAACATAAATCAAGCTATGTTTTCCATACTTATACTTATATATGTATCCATTTAAAGTTCCAGATAGTCAGAAACTAAGTGATACAAAACAAACTGTTTCATTAGATGAAAAGCTGAACTTCTTTTAATACGCAGCAAACAATGCAGCTTCAAAACCTTCTTGATGTATTTTTAATATTTGTTTTCAAGCACTTGTTGTTTTATTAAGAAACCGTAAGCCAGTCTTGAATATAAAGCAGCTTGTAGGCGTCATTGGGCAAAGTTGTCTTTTCAAAGCCTTTTTAACAACATCTTATTGGGTGGTTTATGAGCGTCTACACCGCCCATGTAAAACAAAAAATCTGGCATGGGAGCAGGTGGCTGCATCATTGCAAGATATTGTGTAATATCAATAAAAAGCAGCATAAACACATTCAAGCTGTGTATGCAGGAGATGAAATTTGAATAAACTGGAGCGTTTTTCAGCAGAAAACTCAAATTCTGAGCTAATGGAGGAAACAGAGCTCACACTCGGTTTTAGATATCAACACCAAAGGAGGAGATCGTGAGTTCGGCAAACAGCAAATATAAGCAAACTTTGTAACGTGACAAATGGAAGATGATTTTTACCGATCACAGATGCACCGCTGAGAAGTGGATTAGGATGCAGGAGTGGTTGGAGATTTGTATGTTTTATTTTTTTTTTGCAGTAAAGCTGTCATCACAGAGCTCCTCAAGTCCTGACAGATTATATATTTTTAGTGTTGTGCTCACACGATAAACAAGTTATCCTTTGGGACTCTTGGGGATAACTGGCATGAATTCAGGCTTATTATAGCCACTGTCAAACCTACAGAAAGTAAATGTTTGACACTACAATGATTTGGAGGAAGTTACAAAGTGGAATCAGATTTGTTTGTGTTTTACATGCTTGAAGAACATAAGAAAAAATATATGTATAGAATTTGTAGTATATGTGTGTAGGACTATACAGTACTTGCTCGTTGGCACACACACACACATGCAAGGTTATTATACACACACAGACACACACACACACACATACACACACTCACACTCACCCTTCCTCATACCAGAGACCTTGCATGACTGTCTGAAGAGCTACGAGTCCTTGAACGCCACGCAGCATGTCAGATCAATACATTTATTAATGAGCGCTGATGACTGCGGCCTGTTCGCCTTGAAACTCATAAGCAGGTCATTGTGTATTCGTGACCTCGGTGGATTCTTAATTCAGACAAGCACAGCAAGCATCAAACTGTGTCTTCCACCTCCCACGACATCGCTGAATAATTAAACCCGGCTTTCCAAGACGAACACTTGTATGGAGGGAGGAGAGCAGGGGAGAACAAGCTGCTGGGGAAGGGGTGAAGGGGCTCTGGGTGGAGGTGAGGAGGCAGGTGGGGGGGTCGCTATTATAAAGTTTTCATCTTTGTTTCTAAAGTGGATTAATTTGTGTGTTTTTCTCCACAAAGAGCATGATTTATTCAGACAGAGGGATGTATGAGAGAGAGCAGGATATTAATGTCAGACTCAAACCCAGACAGGAGAACTGCACTGTTACTTTGAAAATGAGACTAAAGAGAACCTCGTGAAAGGATCGTTGTAGTTCATTAGACTGTTTATGTGTTTACCACTAAAAATGCTCTTTACATTACAACTAACAATAAGATTCAAGACTTCTTTTGCCAGATAGCCACCTTAAAATGGAGAAGGTGTAATTCAATAAACAGTAAACAATTCTTAGTTTTAATGAGGAAGTGAAATTATTGTTGCAAGAGTTTGACTTACTAAATCAAAATTCTGAGATAGTAGGGATAGTAGACTAAAGGGAACATCATGAAAGGATCGTTGTAGTTGCTTAGACTGTTTATGTGTTTACCACTAAAAATGCTCTTTATATTACCACTAACAATAAGATTCAAGACTTCTTTTGCCAGATAGCCACCTAAAAATGGGTAAGGTGTAAATGAGGAAGTGAAATTATTGTTGCACATAATAAAATATAACCATGGTAACTAAAGAGTTTGACTTACTAAATCAAAATTCTGAGATAGCAATCATAATTATCATTATTTTTTTATCATGCATATCTTTTCATACATTTTGCTTTTCTTTTCAAGTGGAAATTAACTTCCTTATTAAGCAGCTAAGAGCACGGAGCTAAAGATTAATAAGTGATAACAACTATCCAATACTGCTTTTATATTCTTTATGCAAGTCTTCTAATAACCTGGTAATGAGACGGCCATTTTAGTCTCACTTTAATTAATTCTGCATCTTGTTCATGTTGGCTGATTCCTTGTTGGGGGTGAGAAGTATTTTGTTTTATTTTGCTCTTAACAGTCGGTAGTGTGTCGGCTCCTCTGCTTTGCTGCTTTTGTTATTGCTGTGTTCTGTCTGCAGGGGAAGGGTCCTGATTAGCTGGTCTGGCACACTGATCAGCAGGATGGGACACACCTGGACCCGGTGCACCCCATGTATAAACCAAGAGAAGCTGCCAGTCCACTCTCCTTTCTCTCTGACATGCTCCTGTGTTGCTTTGTTGGTTGTTTTACTTTATTTCACAATACAACTACCAAAAGAAAAAAGCTCCCACACACTGTCTTGCTCACTTACATTTGCTGAGAGACCGAAACGTGAGACAGTGTGCAGGAGCTTTTTCATTGTTTTGATTGCACATTCCTCCTATGCACATGCCAGTACTCAGGTGTGCAGAGATTCCTCACACCACAGGCTCACTCATCCACTCCCTACATGACTGATTTTACAGACTAAGGGCCCATTTATGCTCAACGTACGTACGAAAATGTATCCGTCCTTTTCAAACGATGTTACCGTCACTTCTCACATACTTCCATGCCTCCTTTACGTTGGCATGGATGTTAACCAATACATCCACCAGGGGGCAGCACCGAGTCAAAAACAAACATGGCGACTGTGGAGGAGATATTGATAATGTTCCTCTTGCATAAAAGACAAAAACGATATGTTTAAAGTTTCTAACCAACTCGTACAACCTTTCCTCAAAAAGCTCCACCATTATTATTTCTTCTTCGTGTCTCACTAGAGCTACATATCCAGTAGTGACAGCAATACTGCCCCCCCCCATGGTTTCCGGTGGTACAGCTCCGTTTGGTCCGTATCCGTAAGCTTTATGGAAACGTGCAGAAATACGGACGAAATGAACGCAGAGCACGGACAGAAGGCTCCGTCTGTGTCCGTATTTAACGTTGAGCATAAATGGGCCTTACTAACACTAACTTAGTAACTGTTTTCTATTCATTTTGACTACTTTATTTGGATTAAATTTACTTTTTCACTGTTGAATACTCATGTGACTCCCCTTTTTGGCACAGTCAAGAGCCAGGCTGTGACAGTAGTACATATCGTAGGTGACTCAGAAGCTGTGGTCGTGTTGACTAAGAGGGTAGCAAGTTGCTTTAAAGAGCGCTCCATCGATTTAACAGTGCAGTTATATGACAGTGTTGGACTCAAGATGGAGAAAAAAATTGAATATCGATGCAGCAGAACCAGTGATGTCTTTAGCAGTTATAGTAGGGCAGTAGTGATGTCTCTTTGCATTCATCTTTTGTTAAAATCTGGCTCCTACATTACCCAAAAAGCAACTTGGCTTCTGACAGATCTGACAGAAACAAGCCTCCAGAACTTTGAAGCAAATTTGATATAGTAGACAAATCCTGTAATTACAAAGTACGGCTCCATCACATGATGTGCACACTGGCCCAAAAAGCATTTTAACTACACACAATAATTGGAAAAAGAGCAGCTGTAAAACTGTGAATATATTTTTCTGAGCATCACAACCTCTGCAAAATAGCTTGTTTTACCATCAGAATTTCATCTAGTTGGAAAAAACATTTGAAAAATATAAAAGAGGATGGTTAGGGTTAGGGTTAGGGTTATAGCTGTATCAGACTCTGAAAGTCTCAGACATGCCAGAGAAGGACTCCAGTGATCATGTTTGAGAAGCACGTACTAACATGGTGGAGTCCCAGTAGACTTTCATGCACCACTGAGTAATTTTCATTAATGGGCACCAACCTTGAACATGATATCCAGTTCTACTCAATACAACCATGGTCAGATATTCATGTGTGCTATGCTGATAGCTGCAAGTCTAGCCTTGAGCTGTTAGCCTCAGTAGAAATGAATGAGGAGTGGGCTTTAGAGATTTGATAACCTCACTTATTTTTAACTCTGCGCCGCCAGGTTGTTAAAAAAAACTTTAAAACTTGTAGTCTTAAACCCCAGCTGATGCGGACGTAAGTGACTTGTCATTTGAGACAATTTATCTGTGACTATGCAACCTTTAAAATTAATTTCCCATTCAGTCTGACTACACCTCACAGGCACACAAACATACTTGTACTTTCCCCCATCACTCTCTCCAAGCTCTAACGCTGCCCAAACTATCTACAAAACTGGAGCAACATGTCAGTAGTCTGGCTGGATAAATGTGATACATAACCGATGGATACTGCAAACTAACACAGTTCAGGATTCAACCAGGAGTTGTTTTGTTTTTCTTCCTCTGTTTGGCTTTGGTTTTACATTTAATTGACTCAGTAGCATGTTTTATTCAGATGGAGTGAGAACAGCAGGATGGACCCAGGCAGTCGGAGCTCTGTGCTGATGTGTCAGACTTACACAGTGTATTGCTCAGATCAGGGACTCCACTGCTGAACCACCGGCAAAACTGAAGACAAAATGGTGGATTTTGTATCGTAAAGAATAAATGGATCACACTGGATGATGTGAGAAGGGATTTGTAAGATTTTTTTGTAAGTTATTTTTCAACTTTTTCTGTTGTTGGAAAGATTCAGTTTAAGAATGAATGGTATTGCAAGATTTGAGAAACCAACCTTGAACACAATTTTGACCTCAGCCAAAACTAGCAGCTGGTCTTGCAATGTTGAAAGAAGAGGAAAAAGCTCATGAGAGTGCTTATGATGCTCTTTTATAGAGCAGGTTTTACTCTGATAAAGGAGGTGTTAAAAAAAAGTGAATCATGCAACACAGTAAGTAAAGATGCCTTCCTCCATTTTTGATTCTCCTGCTCTTCATTCCCCTCAAAGGTGCTGAGGGCTTGTTATCAGTCAAAGGTGTAAATTTGCAGGTCAGAGTTCGCCATAATTGAATGAAAAGTCTTCATTGCACCATTCCTGGTAGTGAATCCATTGCATGGTACTGAATTTGGTGTGAATCAGGCCTTTATTAAGTCCAGGTTAGAAAGTTCAAGGTTACAAATCAGTAAATGTCCATAGTGGAAAATAGTTTAGTAGTGAAAACTTGAGGCACTACATGATACCATTTGTAGAGGAGAAATATTTATTGACCTGTTGCTGTAACAAATAGTGGAGAAACCAGTCCTGTAATTGGTGGGAACTGTCCTATTCACATACTCAGGAACACAGCGGGGCGGAAGAAGCAGTGGTTGATGTCAACAGTGATTACAGCTGCAAGTTAAATCTCCCGAGCTGCCAACAGACTTAACCTGAAGCTCTCTGTGGGCCGTCGTCACCTTTTAACAGCCGGCCTGCTGCCTGTAATGCAACCTGACAGGGATGAGCAGACAAGGAGAGGAGGACAAGTCTTTCTAACACACCCAAGTTTTATTTTCATGGCATTAATATTGGTTAACAAGCGTTCTTTCTACAGACTGCAAAATGAATGTATAAGGATTGCCCAGTTAGAATGAAATATGCTAAATAATAAGATTAATAATATACTTAATTTTTTATAGCACTTTTTAAAACAACTGTTACAAAGTGCTTTAACAAACAAGAACAAAGAAAAGAAAGCAGGGAAACAATCACATAGAAACTCACCATTAACAAACAAAACCATTAGCACAATCCATATGATAGAAGGAAGTTTTGAGAGACAATTTAAAAGAAGGCAGTGAAATATCTTATATATTTTAAAGTGTTATAGCCCTGACAAGAAAAGCTCTGTCACCCTTGGTCTCTAGGAAATAGCTAACAGGGCCTTTATAACAGGATCTCAAGCAGTCTGCAGGTGAGTAATGATTATAATAATAATAACAATAATGTCCATATAATGTCCTGAACATAGCCAAAGCTCAACTTAATATTTTTCTACATCTCAACTTTCTTTGCACGGTCTTTAGAAAGGAAAACGTTAATTTAAAAAAAATGAATAGAACAAATTACTGCAGCATGTACAAACAGTAATTTAATCTTACTACTTTTGTTCCTTTTGGACTGTTAGTAAAATATTCTGATTACTGATAATAATGATGGCCATAACTTTGAAAAAGAAACAGACTGTAAAAAATACTTTACGTTCATTCATCCTAATGTTTGCAGAGAAAGACTGTTGTACTGTAACGTCTTTGATTAAGATCACAATCTAAAAACAATGAGTTTCATGCCAGGGTTTGGTGACTGGTTGAACATGGTCATCTGCCAACTTTACATATTTTAGATAAGGATCACGCCTAATGTGTCAATTGTGCTTCTGCAAGACAGAGTAAACTCAGGCCATGCTGTAAATGTAAAAACGACACTGCAATAATAACTTCTTTGTGTGACTTTTGATATTCTCTGTAACCAGTCAGCAAATGGAAAATGCACAGTTACATTGTTATATGGAAAGGCAACGGTAGAATCCTCAGTGTGTGTGCATTAACAGTGTTAAAGTATGGAAACAGTCTCTCAGTGAAAGTGTGTGTGAAGGTGTGAATGTGTGTGTCAGTATCAGGATCAGAGAATGACAGTTTTCCGTTGTCCCAGTCCAGATGAACTCTGATCCTCTGCAGCTTCTGCTTCTTCTTCGTCTTCACTGAGAAAACAGTGGTGGGAGCTGAATCAGAGTCTGCTGTGTATTCACCATCACAGAACACTATTCTGAATAATTGAGACAGTTTGCCTGACTTCCTCAAGCCAGACTCTGCTACCACTCCCAGTGCCCAGAGCGGACTCTCTCCTACCTTAACAGTCCAGCTGTGAGTCCCTGAGTTAAAGCCCTCAGAGCCCAGGACAGAGAGATAGAGATAAATCCTCTCTGGGTTCTCAGGAAGCTTCTGTCTCTCTCCACGTCTCACACTGGTCAGATCTTCAGACAGGATGAGTTCTGGGTTGGCAGTGTTTGGATCCAGAATCACAAGAGTGTAGGAGACTATGTTTTTCATCTTGTTCCAGATGTTGTAGGTCATGTTGCCCAGGTGTTTGGCCACATCTATCAGAGCTCCTGAGACCAGCTCTGGATCATCCAGCAGGGGGTGCTGCTGGACTCTTTCTACTGCAGCCTTGTAGTTCTGCAGAAATGAGACGTGTTCAGCTCTCAGCTTCTCCTCTGTGACTCTGATCGTGTCTGAAAGAGCTGCGATCTCTCTGCTCAGACCCTCAATCTTCCTCTTCATCATCTGACTCTTCTGCTCCTCTTCTTTCCTCAGAGCAGAGATCCTGGCCTCCTCTTCCCCTTGTAGAAACTGGTGAAGCTTCTTAAACTGCTCCTTAATCTGCCTCTCTGTGTCTCTGGCCTGGACCTTAATGTGTTTTGCTGTTTGATCACAGTTGTCTTTAACTCTTTTGAAGGCTTTCAGTTGCTCCTGTAAGGGCTTCAGGTATTCTTGTAGCTCTTCTTTGTGATCCTGTGCAGCTTCATCGATGGGTCTAAATTTATGGTTGTTGTGTGTTTTTGAATCTCTGCAGACAGAACAAACTAGCTGCTGATGGTCCAGACAGAAGAGTTTGAGTTTCTCAGAGTGCAGACTGCAGAGAGGCTCAGACACTGCTGAATATTTCTGTTCTCTCTCCAGTAAGAAAGCCTCACACAGGTTCTTTAACGCCAAGTTACGAGGTGGATCACTCAGTAAAGGTGCTCTCTTACAAAGTGGACACTCCTTTTTCTGTCTCCACCAGCTCTGCAGACAGACTTTACAGAAGCTGTGGCTGCACGTCAGGACAACAGGATCTGTGAAGATTTCTGTGCAGATGGGACAGGAGAGATCCTCTTCTGATCGGGAAGACATTTTCTCTCTGATTAAAGATGGAAACACAGCAGGTGTACAGATAAAATTAAACGTGCAACAATCTGTCAGCCTACATCGCTATATTTGATTTCTGAAAGTATTTTCTCTGTTAGAACTTTTCCAGTACTCACTGTATCCTCAGTGTTTCTTCCTGTAGCTCTTATTCGTTAGTCAATGTCTTGGTTTTACCTTGACAGTGAATATAATCGTCTCTTAGTGTCCGTGTCTCTTCTCAGTGGAAGAACAACAATGTGCATTTCTTGGTTTGTCTCAGATCAAGTTAATCAGGTAAGAGGTGGAGCTTTGCCCTAACCTGTTGTTCAAAGGTTGACTTTCTCTTATTGGCTAAACTATCTGATCTCTCTGCAGTAAGAAAGCCGTCTCTTAATAAACAGAATCTCTTTTTACATGTTTCTGTGTCCACAATGTCTGCAGACTGGTGGCGACATGTCAGGACAACAGGATATTTAAAGATGTCATGGCAGACAGGACCAGGATCAGAAAGTCGTTTTCTCTCTGAGTGTAGACAGAAACTGAACTGGAAAATGAGTCGATTAAAGTATTGTACTCCAGTACTCCACTATGCCCAGTATTCTTTGGCAGTTGTGAATTTTAATCTGATGGCAAATGTTATTGTGTCTTGGCATCTTTATCTCATCTCAACCTGTATTTCTTGGTGTTCCTCAGGTGAGCCAGGTAAGGGAGGGGTGGAGCTGGTGAGAGGCTGAACCTAAAGCTCTCTGTCATCACCTGTAATGGCCAGCTTCCTACCCATAATGCAAAATGAAAGGAGAGGAGGACAAATCTTTCCAATACACCCACATTTTATTTCCATGGTTACTTACTTTCTACAGACTGCAAAGTAAATATACAAAGATTGCCCTTTTAGAATGAAATATGCTAATTAATGACCTCTATGTCATATGTAATGTGAACATAGCCAAAGCTCAACTTGATTTCTTTTTAACATCTCAACCTTTTTCAGCATTTCAAATTAATAGACTAAATGTTTTATACAGCATGTACAAACCCAGAAGCATAGCAAATAATACAAAACAGAGTAATTAACGATTAGAGAAGTGGACTGACTACTTTTATGTTAATATGAATTCATATTTTTACCCAACATTGGGAAGTAATAACAAGTAAAGCGGAGTTCTTATTTCAAATGCTGTACTTGAAATACGCACACACACTGTTTATCAATGCCATGTAAGGTTATAACCAATATTTTTTGGTTTTACTTGTGTGACAATCAGACCTCTCTTGTTCCTCTTGGACTGTGAGTAAAATGCTGTGATTACTGATAATAATGATTGTCATATGAAAAAAAACCAAAAAAAAAAAACGTGTATGCATTTATTCATCCTAATGTGTGCAGAGAAAGATTATTGTACTGTAGCATGTTAGATTAACCCTCCTGTTGTCCTCAAGTCAAGGAAGGAAGGAAGGAAAGGAATGGGGGGGGGGAAGGAAAGGAGGAAGGAAGGAAGGAAGGTAGAAAGTGAGGAAAGAAGGAAAGGAGGAAGGAAGAACAGGAGGACGGAAGGAAGGAAGGAAAGAAAGGAGTAAGGGGGGAGAGGAAGGAAGTAAGGAGAGAAAGAAAGGAGGAAGCAAGGAAGGAAGGTAGGAAGTGAGGAATGAAGAAAGGGAGGAAGGAAAGGAGGAAGGGAGGACAGAAGGAAGGAAGGAAGGAAAGGAGGGAGGGAGGAAAAGAGGAAGTAAGTAAGGAGAGAAGGAAGGAAGGGAGGAAGGAAAGGAAGGAAGTGAGGAAAGAAGTATGGAAGGAGGAGGGAACAAAGAAAGAGGGAGGGAGGGGAAGAACAAAGGAAAAATTAAAGAAAGAGGGAGGGAGGAAGGAAGGAAAGAAGGAACAGTCAAAAGAGACGGGGTCAATTTGACCCGGGAGGACGACAGGAGGGTTTAGATCAAAATGTTTAGTAAAAATGGATTTTCCAGCCTGCGTTTGGTGACTGGTCAAATATGATCATCTGCAAACTCTACATATTTTAAATTAGGATCACACCTATTCTTTTAAATATGCCTCTGTAAAAACAGGGTCAACTGAAACCATGCTGTAACTTTTCAGACTCTTAAATAACGTTTTGCTGTCATATTTGATTTTCTCTCTAATCAGTTGGCAAAAGGAAATTGTATTTGTAAATTGCAATGAACAAAAATATAAGAAGCAACTGGAAATCACGCACATTGCCACTCAGAACATAACAACCGTCTTCCTGTCTAATTATACAGTTACATTATTACATGGAAAAGCAATTCTTCAGTGGGTGTGTACGGACAGTGTTAACAGTCTTTCGGTGAAAATGTATGTGAAGGCGTGTATGTGACTGTTAGTGTCAGGATCGAAGAATGGCAATTTTCCTCAGTTTCAGTCCAGAATGAACTCTTCTTCTTCTTCTTCACTGAGAGATCGGTGGAGGGAAATGCTGATGCCTCTTAAACTGCTCCTTAATCTGCCTCTCTTCGGTGTCTCTGGCCTGGACCTTAATTTGTTTTGCTGTTTAATCACAGTTTCTTTTAACTTCTTTGAGGAATTTCAATTTGTCCTTTAAGGGCTTCATGGATTTCTGTGTTTTCTTGAGTGATTTTTGAATCTCTGCAGACGAGACAGAATGACTGCTGACGGTCCAGAAGAGATTGAGTTTCTCAGAGTGCAGACTGCAGAGATTTTCAGACCGCTCCAGTAAGAAGGCCTCTCACAGGTTTAACACCAAACCAACAGGTGGTTTGTATATAGATGATTTTCTCTTACAAAGAGGACACTACTGTGTTTGTTTCCCTCTCCACCAGTTCTGCAGACAGTCTTTACAGAAGCTGTGGCTGCACGTCAGGACTACAGGATCTTTGAATATTTCTGAGCAGATGGGACAGGATGGATCCTCTTCTGATTGGGAAGACATTTTCTCTCTGAGTGAAGATAGAAACACAGCAGGTGTACTGATAAAACTAAAAATGCAACAATCTGTCAGCCTAAAACGCTATATTTGATTTCTGAAAGTATTTTCTCTGTTAGCTCCAATGAACTTTCCCAGTACTCACTGTATCCTCAGTGTTTCTTCCTGTAGCTCTTATTTGTTAGTCAATGTCTTGGTTTTACTTTGACAGTGAATCTAATCGTATCTTAGTGTGAAAAACAACAATGTGCATTTCTTGGTTGGTCTCAGATCAAGTGAATCAAGTAAGAGGTGGAGCTAACCTGTTGTTCAAGGGTTGACTTTCTCTTATTGGTCAGAACCTGCGGACTATCTGATCTCTGCAGTAAGAAAGGGTTACTCTCTTACTAAACATAATCTCTTTTTACATGTTTCTGTGTCCACAATGTCTGCAGACTGGTGGCTACATGTCAGGACAACAGGATATTTAAAGATGTCATGGCAGACAGGACCGTAAGAAGGCTGTCTCTTACTAATCTCATAGAAACTGAGGCAGAGAGTGACTCAATTAAAGTATTTCCCAACCCCATTCCCAGTACTCCCAGTACTCCTGTATGCTGAGTATTCTCGGAAGTTGTGACTTTATTCTGATGGAAAATATTATTTCTTGGCATCCTTATCTCATTTCAGTGAAAAAGAGATAACCAACATTTCCTTGTTTTCATCATGTGAACCAGGCGACGTGTGAAGCTTTGTCATGCACGTTTTACTACCAGGGATGTTTTCATTCCCATGACACAGACTAGTGAAAACATTGGCTCATTTACATATCAGACTGTGGTTGATTTTAAAAAGTAAGATTTTTAGATGATGTGACAGATGTAGGCCAGTTCACTTACAGTTATTATTTTCTAATTGATACTTGTCTGTTGGTTTTAGTTTGTAGTGTAAAATACTTTATAGAGACCAAAAAACTGCAAATAAAGTTATTATCCCAACTTTTTGGGTGCAGGATGGACAGACACTCACAGGAGACTGCTGTACACATTGAGTTTTGTAACACATTCTTCTTCTTCTTTGTCTTTCTACACGTAAGCATAAGCCACACAGGATGACATCAAACTCAAAGGGCCCAAACCTTCTCCATACAAGAACAAAAAATTTAAAATATCCATTATTATTCCTCTATATGACTCAAACACATTCCCTCATATTCTAGCAAGCCATATAATCTCAAACAAAATAAACCTGTTACTAAAAAAAATGGTGCTTAAAGGAACATTTGGATAATCAACTAATAAAAAGTTAACACATAAACAATGAACTACTGTTTTAATATTAGGTGAAAATCAACATGCATACACATATGGCATCACAAATGCTCCAGTATCCTCCACCCTCCCAAAAATATTTCTAATTTTTAATGCTGTTTATTTATTAATTACTTTCAGTCTCCACATTTATGTAAGGAAAACATATTTATGGAGTAAATTCAACTACAATCCCATTGAAAGTTAGACAAAAAGTGGCAAAAAAAAAAAAAACAGCTCGGACAAAAAACGGCAAAAAAAAAAAAAAATGTAACCATGGCAACTGTATCAATATTGGGCCAAGGAGACTGTGGATAGAAAAATGAAAAATGCACATAAAAAATAATATTCTGAAATAACTTATATGCAACTAAAACTATGAAATAAATGAAGACAGACTCAAACTGTAGCTGGATTAAAATCTGTAACCTTAAAGTCTCTCAGCATGTGACTCCGTCTGCTGAACCAGGGGTAACACCCACACCAGAAGTTATTACCAATATAACCTATTGATCTGTGCGCGTTATCATTTGTCAGGACGGTGGCTGGCATTGATGAGGCTTCACGAGTGGCTGCTGGAGCTGCCGGGTATCGATCCTCCCCTGCCATCTAATTGAATACACACACTCCTGGGTATTGATAACGAAGAGCTATAATTTGATACAACAATGCCGGGTATCGATCAGTGAATCTGATGATGTTATCAAGCAGTGGGGAGTATTGATAAATGTGATAGGAGGGGATTATTGATCAGTAGTCTGCAAGTTCAACACGATGAGGTCAACAGAAGGGGGATCTGACAGTAAAAACAGTAGACTATGTGTATGTGTGTGTGTTTTAAAGTCATCCCTCTTGCTGCTGGTAGCTTCGTTTCATGCTCTGGTGCAGTATGATGCTGTAAATCAGAGGTGTCAAACTCATTTTCATTCAAGGGCCACATACAGACCAATTTGATCTCATGTGGGCCGGATCATTAAAAATATGGAAGGAAGGGAAGGAAGGGAAGGAAGGGAAGGAAGGGAGGAAGGAAGGAAGGAAGGAAGGAAGGAAGGACAGACTGAAGGGAGGAAGGAAGGGAGGAAGGACAGACAGAAGGAAGGACGGACAGACAGATGGAAGGAAAGAAGGAAGAAAGGAAGGAAGGAAGGAAGGAAGGAAGGACAGACAAAAGGAAGGAGGGAAGAAAGGTAGGAAGGACAGACAAAAGGAAGGAGGGAAGAAAGGTAGGAAGGACAGACAGAAGGAAGGACGGACAGACAGATGGAAGGAAAGAAGGAAGAAAGGGAGGAAGGAAGGACAGGTGGAAGGAAGGAACAAAGTAAGGAAAAAAGCCGGGCCGCATGTTTGACACCCCTGCTCTAAATGATCAAACAAAAGTCACTAATTTGTTGCTCTGAGTATATCTTTTAACAGAAATACTGTTATCAACCACTCATTTATTTAATTTGCTTTAATTTGCCATTTCTTTCAGATGCTGTTAAGGCTTGTTATCCCACAGCCTCAGCCATGTGAAATAAGCTGTTGTTGAAAATCCTTATTATACTGAAATGTGACTGTCCAGTACACTCATATATACAAGTCAGACAAAAGTCACCTGCTTTAAATGGCATCAAATGGCATCAGTGTGAAACGCCTGCTGTCATTGCCTCCCCCTCCTGATTGTGTAACACTGTCTCCTCAGTCAGTCAAACTCAGACCGTTAAATAGCCTGTGCAGACGACTAAAATAGAAATATACATTTTCAGTCAGTCATGCTGGTGACAGGCGACTGAAATGTGTCTGAAATGCCTCTTGTGTATAGAAAAAGCCTTTTTTTAAAGCATTGAAATGGCATCTGTATGGAGGCTATCAGATGCCATTTTAGTATCAAAGGTAATATATATTTATAATAATGATAATCAAGTGGAGTATTAAATCTATATTAACAAGGATTTGTGGGTCCTACTTGCTTGTAACCTCACCAGTAGGTATTCAAAAAGAATAAAATGAAAGCAATTTAAAACCACATGAACAAACTCGAGGTGAAAGATTATATAGTTTCACTGGTTACCAAGGTGCTGAATAATAACTGATCTGCTCTATAAAGTCGAGAGAGTGAAATTCAATTAACTAAGCATAAAGATTCAAACTTACAACACAAGGTAGTTGGTAAACATCCATGAACCAACCCTCACCTATCCTTTTCTATGAAATAACATCAATTCCATTTAATCACAAAAAAATACCTTTCCCTCTCTGATAGATTCAAGCAAAAACATCCTCTTATATTGTCTACCTTTCCACATATATCATTCTGCATTCAGCTAAAACATGCAGCTAGGAGAGAGTGAGGGGGGGCCTTTAACCCTTAAACAGACAACGTGCACCAGGAGATACAGACTCTTTAATCTTCCTGTTGTCCTCCCGGGTCCGTCCTTCCTTCCTTCCTTCCTTCCTTCCTTCCTTCCTTCCTTCCTTCCTTCTTCATCTGTCCTTCCGTCCTTCCTCCCTCCTTCCTTCCTTCCTTCCTTCCTTCCTTCCTTCCTTCCTCAGATCTAAGTTCAGCTGTTAGGGTAAATGTTCCCTCCTTCTGTCCTTTCTTCCTTCCTTCATCTGTCCTTTCTTTCTTTCTTCCTTCATTCCTTCCTTCCTTCCTTCCTTCTTTCCTCCCTCCCTCCCTCCCTTCCTTCCTTCCTCCCTCCCTCCCTCCCTTCCTTCTTCCTCCCTCCTCCCTTTCCTCTCTCCTTCCTTTCCTTCCTTCTTCCTCCCTTCCTTCCCTTCCTTCCTCCTTTCCTTCCTTCTTCCCTCCTTTCCTTCCTACCTTCCTTCCTTCCTCCCTCCTTCCTTTCCTTCCTTCTTCCTCCCTTGCTTCCCTTCCTTCCTCCTTTCCTTCCTTCCTTCCTTCTTTCCTTCCTTCCTTCCTTACTTTAGGTGCAAATGACATAACTAGTAAGGCATGTTTAAGAGTTAAGTATTAAAATTTCATAGTTGTTTTTTTACTTAAATGGAAGAGTTTTATTTTACACATTACCGCCTCTAGTTTCACCTGAGACTAATAGTTTTGTTCCTCCTTGGTTTCCTCTCATGTGATTTCCGTACCCTCCTTTTTTTCTGTGCCCACTCTCTTGTCTACAGCAGACCCTGCACATACTATATAATGTAGATAAAAGCAGTCATTTCCCTCCCCGACTGCACAGCCACATCATTTTTTTTCCTCCCCGGCCCTTTATGTTGAGCAGAGGCTATTACTGTGAGAATAAATGACATCTTACGTCTCCTCATCGTCTCTCAGGATGAAGAAACGAGCAGCAGCTGTGTGAAACCAGATGGATCGAGTGAGTCAATCAGTCAGTCAGTTCATGTGTGGCTCTGTTGGTTTCTGTGAACTGTTCCTCTTATCGACTAACTCAAGTAAAAATATGTAGAACATATATTTTAATCACTTCAAAAATGTGTAGTTTTCATTTTCAGGCCATTTCAGAACATATTTCACCTGCTTTTAACCTTTGTGTCGTCCTCCCGGGTAAAATTGACCCCGTCTGTTTTGACTGTTCCTTCTTTCCTCCCTTCCTTCTGTCCTTCTTTCCTTCCCTCCTTCCTTCCTTTCCTTCCCTTCTTCCTTCTTCCCTTCCTTCCTTTGTTCCTTCATTCCTTCTTTCCTCCCTCCTTCCCTCCTTCTCTTTCTTTCCTTCCTTCCTCTTTTCCTTTCTCTATCCCTCCCTCCTTCCTTCTTTCCTCCCTCCCTCCCTTCCTCCTTTCCTTCCTTCCTTCCCTCCTTTCCTTCCTTCTTCGTTCCTCCCTTTCTCCCTCCTTTCCTTTCCTTTCCTTCCTGCTCCCTCCCTTCCTTCCTTGATTCGAGGACAACAGGAAGGTTAAGTCTTGAAGGTTTAATTTACTTAAATTGAGTTTTTAAATAAACATGATCAGCGTACCAGCAGAATACTACTACTACTAATAACAATAATAATAGATTACACTTATATTACACTTTATCTTGATACCTAAAGTGCTTCACAGTGAAGAGGAGAGAAACTCACCTCAACTATCATCAGTGTACAGCACCCAACTGTGTGCACAGCAGCCACTTTGTGCCAGACAGCTCACCACACATCAGCTCGAGGTGGAAAGTGAGCGAATCATTGAGCCAATTACGCTGTGGGATGGCGAGGTGGCCACATGGAGAGAGCCAGTTTGGGGATTTTGCCAGGACACCAGGGAACCACCTACTCTTTGCTATAAGTGCCAGTAAGTGGGATCTTTAATGACCATAGTGAGTCAGAACCTCAGTTTGCTCAGAGTGTCATCTCCTACAGCACAGTGTCTCCGTCACTGCAGTGGGGCATTTGGGATTTTATTGAACCAGAGGGAAGATTGGCCCACCAACACCACATCCAGCAGCAGCAGCTTAGTTTTCCCAGAGGAGGTCTCATATCTAACCAAGCCCAACACCTGCTTAGTTTCAGTTATTGAGCAGAAACACGGTGCATGGATGCAGTTTACTAATTAAAACTCTCCAAATTGTACTTGTATTTTTATTATTTATTTTTACTGACCCATTTTTTCACTTGCCACTTTGCTGCTGTCATGGATTGCAGAGTAGGTGGACCCAAACAAAGAGAAAGCAACATGGCAGAGCGAAACTGAAGGAAAAAATGTCTTTATTAGAACTATATCAGGATGAGAATTGACAGATGCTAACAGACACAGAGGATCGAAAACTGGTGGGACCAGAACATATGGGTGTGGTTAGCAGGTGATTTTTTTTTTGCATCTGTTGCAGGTGTTATTAATACTTGGGTACATTTTTGGCAGTCTGCTGCAAAATATTATAAATTTCCCCTTCATGGGACTAATAAAAGAATCTTAAAGAAATCTTCTCTTATATCTATAGCCACCCGCCTCCACTCGCAAGATTTTCTTCTTTCTTCATGTGCGAGCTGGTCCGGCAGCAATAGACGGACAAATCACAAGCAACAATCAAGTCTGGCTAAATTGAAACTAAGAAAAGAATTGTGTTGTTAGAGAGAGAGGAGAGTCACAAAAAGAAAGAATTTATCTTCAATATACCTCAGAGCTGATAAGGTTACACTTAAGTGTGTGTGTGTGTGTGTGTGTGTGTGTGTGTGTGTGTGTGTGTGTGTGTGTGTGTGTGTGTGTGTGTGTGTGTGTGTGTGAGTGGTCCAGGTATTCTTCATGTTGTGAGGACTAACCCCGCTTATGGGGACAAAAACAAGCCTCCCTAAAGTAGATCATTAATTCTAGGGTGAAAACTTGGTTTAAAGGTAAGTTAAGGGTTATCGTAAGGTTAAGATTAGGGTCATGCATGTGGTGGTTGTCTATAAGGTTAGGATAAGTCTGCAAGAAATGAATGTAAGTCAATGTAATGTCCTCTGAAGTAATGTGTGTGTGAGAGCGAGAGACAATCTGGAAGCTCTTAGAAGGAGGTGAAATAGAGGGCAGACCGCCACTCTGGAACGACCAAAGAAAAGATGTAGAACAAGAGAGGATTTGACAGAAAGAGAGAGAGAGATAGAGAGAGACGGAAAGAGAGAGATAGACAGAGAGAGGCTGGAATGAAAGATGTGGTGACAAGGTGAGGAGAGGAGAAGGGACAAGCTGCCACCGACATTCACATCCAAGTCAACTGCTTGACCTTTCTATCAAAGCTTAGAGACACACACACACACACACACACACACACACACACACACACACACACAAACACACACAGAGACAATCCTAACGTGATGATTTGCTCTCGCAGGTGAAGGTCGGACAATGGTCCAACACATAAAGAAAGTCAGGCTCTAATAGAGCAGCTGAGTGTGAGCAGCAGCTAGGATGTCATGGTCACGGAGTTGCCAGGGCAACCACATAATATGTGTAACAGATTTTAGGGCCATATATGAAAAATTGCCCAATTCAGAATTAAAAATGAATGTAGTCATTATTTATATATATTTGTGATAATGTATATTTCTGTTTGAAATCTAGGAGCCTGCTCTCCAGTGAAAAATAGCAAAATAGGTCTTAAAGTCAGCTGCTAAAAAAGACATATAGTGATGTTTGAGTGGCAGATAATATCAAGCAGCCGTAGTAATAATGAGTAGGTCAGTTCAGGTGATGTCTAGCAACCAGTCAAATATTTGGTTACACCTTGTCACTCATGTTGTAACATCTAGCTCCTCAGTTTGTGCATTCTTGGTTATTTCCTGTTTTATTTTGTAATCACCTTTTCTTTCATTTCAGAAATCTTCACTTCCTGTCCTCCTGTGTTTCCCGCCTTGTGAGTGATTAGCTGCCCCGTCCTGATTATTGTCACCTGTGTTGAATTATCCTTTCTTTGTGTATTTAGTCTGCGTGCTCCCCTTTGTCTCTGCCAGTTTGCGTCTTTGCGTATTTGACCCAATTTAGTTTTTTGTCTTCTGCCTTTTGTTTCTGATACCTCTGCCTACCTGTGTACCGAACCTGCTTTATATTAAACTCTTTGGATTTGAACTGTTTTTTTTAAAGTTGAGTCTTGCTTTTGAGTCTGATTGTATTGTCAGTCATAAATGGGAGGTGTGTCCAAATATTTGACTGGGACTGTATAAATAGGACAGCAGTTCTCCTCATTTGGATAAAGGGGGGGGGGGGATGGTATGACCCAATGGTGGACTCTGCCTGCAAGTTGGGACATATTTTTAAAAAACCATAACGATGATCGTCCTCAGGTTAGAGGACAACAGTTATTAACCTCTGGTTATTATTGTAGCCATGACAACGAAAGTAGTGTGACTTTAAAGAAGATGTAAAAAAGTACATTATGAAAAACACCTTTGCCAAAAATCTGGTTAAAAAAAGTTGCTAAAACCATGGACACAACAAATTTATTTTGTCATTTCTACCTAGTTACTGTATCTAGCCAGAGAGCCGACATTTTGTGATGATGTCATTGTCTACGTAACGGTGTTGGTTGGTTCTGTGGGTCAGTGAAGACATCAATTTAATCCAAACCATGATCTTTCCTTAGACCTAAACAAATGGTTTGTGTCCTCACCCTAACCTGACCTTAACCACAGCATTGTCACGTCATTATTTTTTAAACAGTAAAGTGTAACATTTTTGGACAAATGGTGTCGCCCTGCTGATTACTGCCGATTGTCACATGGTCAAAGGATATATTTGGTCATATTAACTTGTTGGGTGTAACAGTAATTATTATTATAGCATCATGCTGTGATGTGTTACCTTCAACACTGGAAGAGACAAAGTGGATTAGAGCAAAGAAAAAGGGGAAAAAAAGCAGAAGAATAGCATCAAACTAAAGAGGTGGCAACTCGCCAGCTTATTCTTAGTTCAGAGAATAAAAAGACTATTGTCTTTTTTCTGCTCTTTGTTTATTATATAATCAGACGATAAGATGATGAGACCTCTTTTGTCTTTTCAGTTCCCTCTAAATACTAACTGGGTGTATACGGTAAATGCAGCTTATGCAAAGTGGAAAAACCTCCCTGGTGTGTTTAAAAAAAAAAAAAAAAGAAAGAAAGAAATTAAGTTCCTCCTTTATTGTCATGGATCAACTTTTTATTTATACAGCCGTTTTAATACATCAATTTGGCTCAGACTCCTTCAGATTAAAAAACATAATAGAAAACAACTTAGAAGTTCAAATTGCAGGAAATGAGGCCAGTGTGTGTCTGAACAAACAATAGTTAAATATATTCAAAGTTCATACTGACGTCATTGAGTTTATATTCTCACTGCGTTTGTTAGCATTTATATGAAGCCACATTTTTTTTGTAGAAAAATTAAAACAATGCCTGAATCAGAAGACTTGTGTAAACCACTAATTTGTTCTTAATCACGTTGCATGTGTGTGTGCATGTGTGTGTCTCTAGATGTTATCAAGGCATTCACCAACTTAGAAATGGCATCTGTGCTATAAAGCAAGTTATTTTAGTGAGCCGAGAACTTTCAACAAACCACAGAAAAAGGTTTACTATCCGAGTTGTGCTGACAAGTCTTAAATGTTGCTTCGTTGAACCCCCCACGCAAAAAAAAAACTGCCTTATGAAAATTGAGTCTGAGAAAGTTGAGGTAGACGAGCCTGTCAAGTTGTCAGTCTGAAATGTTCTGAAATGGCTTTTCCTCTGGTGCCACCATCAGGAACTTTTTTTCTTATTACTACAAGTGTTTTATGAGGCAGTAAGGCTCACACTGACAATGCTAACAATGATACTAAGCAGGGATGTTAATGTGATCATCATCTTGGTTTAGCATGTTAGTATTTCCCAAGAGCGAATGTTAGTATGGACTTTAAAAAAAACAGGGATGGTGGCCACCTTTTTGTTTTTTAATTATATAAAGGATACCACTGAGTTGCTGGATCCAAACCAGGCGGGGAGTTCCGGTCCTCTGAAATGAGGCCAACGCGGAAGTAACTTAGAACTGCATTCTATCAAAAGGCCACCAGGGGGCGACTGCTTTGGTGTATAGAGACTTCCGTCTCTATACAAGTCAATGGAGAATTCACCAACTTCTCACTTGATTTCTAACCTCAGTAAACGTTTTCAAAATGTGTTTATGGTCTCAATCGCTAGTTTAAAGCCTTCTTCAATGCAGTATGATGTTCATTTGGGACATTTTGGCCTCCCTGATATTATATTTGATGATAAAGCAGGGTATGCATTAGGGCGTGGCTACGTCCTGATTGACAGGTTGATTGACCAATGTCCTCAAGATCCAGCCCTCGCAACCATAGCAACCTCCCCAGTCCGCCCATGGTCCCGCCTCATGCCCATATAAGTAGAATCCGTGTTTTTATTTTTCCCAGCATGCACCTGTAATTTTCTAGATGGCGCTGCCTAGATTCGAAACTATTGGCTTCCGAGCAGCAGTCCACAAACCAATGGGCGACGTCACGGATGTTACGTCCATTTCTTCTATACAGTCTATGGTCCAAACTACTCAAAGTAACTGAGATGGTTGTTGAAATTGGCATCTTATTTTTTGAATGCATGGGAGTTCAGGAAGAAAACCTTTATATACAGTACTGTGCAAAAGTCTACCACAGCTACCACAACCATACAAACAGAGAATACAGGAAATATGTAGACAAAATATTAATTGTTAAATATTATTATTAATTAAGGTTCCAGCCTGATATTCCTCAAGTGTAAAGGGAAGTCACACTAAATACTTACCACTTTAACCTATAGGAGCTATTGTTTTTCTGTTTTTAATACATTTACACATTTGCTGTATTTCCTAGTTGTATTCTAAGAAAGAGATTGGGAAATAATTATATATGGTCATTATAGCATTGCTAAAACAACAAATCTAATGGTGACTATTGCACAGTACTGAGACCAGTGAGGTTAAGGTTTAGTTAGGATTAGGCACAATCACAATTTGGTTAGGATTAGGGAAAGAGCACGGCTTGTGTTAAAATAAATTTTTAGTTAAAGTTAGAAAAACATCTTGATTGGCTTGAAATTACTACTTACATATTCATCCAACTTGTCCATGTCTCATGTAAAACATCAAGGAATGTTTTGTGCAGTAATGGAGTAGAAAACCATAACGTTATATATTAATATTTAAAATGTGAAATGTGAAATGTAAATGATCTCGTTTTGAAACAGTTAATTGTTGAAGGACTATAGATGTCCTCATAAATAAGTTAGTGTTTCTTATATGAATATAGAGTGATGTTGAAGAATGTGGGTCAAATGTAAATGTAAAGGCACAATTACAGAACTACAAAAGCTTTTTTAGTCAATTTAGAAGGTTTCTACACATATTTGAGGCCATTACATGTCAGTTTTAATATCTGTAATGTGTTGAAGCACTGCTCTAAATTCAGTCAGGCTTCACACAGAGACAACAATGGTGAAACTTACAAATGGCCTCCTAATTGCATCGGACAAAGGACTTCAGTGCTCCTTTTGACGCCTTTGACTATCACATCCTATTACAGAGATCGGGACATTTAATTGGCAATACAGGATGTGCATTATGCTGGTGTAAGTCCTATTTATGAGCTTGATTGCAGTATGTATATAATAATGATGAATCCTCCAGGACTTCCACAAGGTTCAGTGCTTGGACCAATACTATTCACCTTTTTGATATGCATTCTTTAGGTGATATTATTAGGAAACAGTCCATAAAATGTCATAGTTATGCAGATGATACCCAAAAATATGTTATAAATCAAGCCAGATGAAACCAATCGCTTAGCTAAATTGGTTAACCCTCCTGTTGTCCTCGAGTCAAGGAAGGAAGGAAGGAAGGAAGGAAGGAAAGGAAAGGAAAGGAGAGAGGAAGAAGGAAGGGAGGGAGGAAGAAGGAATGAAGGAAGGAAAGGAGAGAGGAAGAAGGGAGGAAGGAAGGAAGGAAAGGAAAGAGGAAGAAGGGAGGAAGGAAGGGAGGGTAGAAGAAGGAATGAAGGAAGGAAAGGAGAGAGGAAGAAGGAAGGAAAGGAGGGAGGAAGGAAGGAAGGTAGGTAGGAGGGAGAAAGGAAGTAAGGAAGGGGGATGGAGGAAGGAAAGAAGGAAGGGAGGAAAGAGAGAGGAAAGAAAGAAAGAGATAAGGAGGAAGGAAGGAAGGAAGGAAGGAAGAGTCAAAACATACGGGGTCAATTTGACCTGGGAGGACGACACAAAGGTTAAGTTACAAGTTACTGTGCTTGGCCTTAAACACTTTAAACACACTGTCTAATGATATAGCTACTCTGGATGGCATTACCCTGACCTCCAGCACTATTGTAAGAAATCTAGGAGACAACTTTGATCAGGATGTCATTTAACTCCCACATTAAAAAAAAAATGTTTTGATCCATGTAGCAAAAATCGGGCACATCCTGTCTCAAAAAGATGCAGAAAATCTAGTCCATTCATTTCTTACATCAAGGCTTGATTGTTACAATTCCTTATGTTCACAGTGTCCCAACAAGTCTCTAAAAACTCTCCATCTGATCCAAAATGCAGCGGCATTTGCAAAAACCACAAAAAGAGACCATATTTCACCCATTTTAGCTTTGCACTATAGCTCCCTGTGAAATAGAACATTTTTTTAAATCCTTCTCCTCACTTGAAAAGCCCTTAACAGTCAGTGACTATCATCATATCTTAAAGGGCTGATAGTACCCTATTATCCCACTAGAACAGTGCGGTCCCAGAATGCAGACTTACCCATTTTTCTCCGAGTGCATGCTCTGAGTGAGTGTGATCAGTGCTGCTGAGAGCATGTCGGAGAGAGTGACTTTTCCAACTCTTTTTTGCTTGTTTTTCTACTCTTGTTTCACTTTTGATGTTGTTTCTGTGTTGTTTGGTGGAGGAGTTTTCTTTACTTGTAGAGGTGAACTTTTGTCAGTTTCCCACTGGTCAACAGGCACAATATGAACAATGTCTCTTGAATCTTGTTCTTTGGTTGTTTATGTGCAGTACTGTGTAGATTGGCCTACAGAATGAAAAGCGCAGCAGTCAGACTATATAACCAAAATCATGGTTGACTAAGGTATAAAACATTGCATCGCCAGGGACAACAACATGGCCCTTTTGATGCAAGAGGATTAAAATGTCAGCTCGGTTCCTTTCCCATACAGTGTGTGTTCTATAAAAAGTGGATTGTGTCTCTTCAGAGTTTCATATATTTAAGAAAAAAGAGTGCAATTTTGACAGTAGTATTATATTTGTGGCCAGCATGAAGTCTCCACCCTGCATGCCAAACATTAACAGTGACTCTGAATTACATTGCACTACCGCAAACAGTGGCAAAACTGCAGTGTGTAGAAAAAGTTAGAGAGATATATTCGAGATAGAGTTAGAGAGATATCTACAAACAATTACAGGCAAGTTGTTTCTATGTCTTCATTCTTAGTACTATTAAATCTGTACATTAACTTTTATTTAATCAAATCATATTTTTTGGTTATTGTTCTACCAAAAGTAAATCTTCTTTCTCTTTAACCCCATAAAGCATTCATTCATTAGTATTCTAATGGCATTTTTATGCATATGTCTTCACACCTTTACCGGCCAGAACCAGTCTCCCCTGACAGTTACCCCTCCTTCATGCATGTAAATTGTGTATTCAGCTCCAACAACTGCGACAACAACCTGAATTGTTTGTGCAAGATTGCAAGTACTGGCAGAATATCGAGAATATGAGGGAGCTGAGCACACAACTCTCCAACAATACAAAATAGATCTATCTTCTCCAACTGGCATGATGTCAAGTCTTTCATCTTTCCATTAAAAGCTTCACAGTACAGTCTACAATTACAAGTTACAAAAGGGGGGGGGGGGGGGGGGGGGCAAGGTCTATCCGCCTATTGAGATCAATACACCAAGAGCACAGTAGAGTAATTACTCTCATTTTACCCATTCCAATATAAATTCAGCTCACCGATGATTCAGGGTCACTGAAATGGATTTGAACCAGGGCATGCCGACCCGGTCAATGTGTTTGATAATTGCGCAGCTGCATTGGTAACTCCTGGAATATGACGAGTTTATGCAGACTGTGAGAGAGTGATGATGGCGCTCATCCCAACCAAGTAACCCTCACAAATACCTTTTTGTTGTATGTCCTCGTCTGGAGGATTGGGCATTGTCACATCAAGCATGGCTTCAGAGTTGATTGATGTGGAAGGTTTTAGATGAGGCACCACCAGTACTGTGTAAATGTAAAAGTCCTTCCTCGAAAACTTTGCATGGTTTTATACAAAATAGTAAAATAGAATTTGCTGGTTTATTAATGATGATATTCGACACGTTTGTGATATTGAGAAACTGCCTGGTTAGTAAAACACCTGTAATGATGCTACAACTTCAGATGCCTTCTAGCAGAACAGTGGGAAGTTGAAATTATAAACTTCAGCTTGAAATATTTCTAATATGGGTCAAATATAAACTGCCTCTTCCAAAACACTGAGTATTATATTAAGATATAGCCTACACAGTCAGCGTATTGATAGATACAACCGTTGCAGGGTAATAAAGGATGCTAAACTTTTGATAGGATGCCTTTGAGCATACTGTGATGTATTTACCTTTCTTTCTTGAAAGGTAAGGGAACATTAAACATTACACCCATTTTTTGTTCTCTCTGTGTCAGCTCCATTCAGCTTCAGGCTCATCCAGTCACACATAAATACAGTGGGAGCTGAATAGTACAGCCACAGATCAGCTGGAGATTAAACTCATTATTCACACCGCACCATGTCAGAAGAAAAGCCCTTAGCTACATTACTTCTTAAAAAATATGTACAAAAAAACAAAATAGCACACTAGGATATTTTCACTTGGAAAAAGGAAAAATAATCCATACATATTTGTTTTGTGCTAGATTTGACTAGTCTAGTGTCGTACATTTTGATGATGTCAGAACATATAACGTAAAGGTGATAACAGGTATGTTTGTGTGTGTCTGTCCTCTGTGGAGAGTTACATGCTGCATTAGTCTTCATAAAGCAACAGGCCGGGGATAACAGCTAAAGGAAGATGGATAGCCTGCTGTGTGTATGTTCGGTGCTCTTATATCTTTCTGAGGTGCAATTTGAGCTTTAGATGATGAGAGTGAGGAGATGTTGTGGACCTCACTTTTAACAAGCTCTGTGTCAAGGTAAAGACTTAGTTTTGGGATAAACTTTGGTTATGGCAACTCTTTTCCAATAGTTTCGGATCTGGGCAGCGTCATCTTGAAAATTTCAGGTGCATGTCGGGAAAAATATAAAACATGGATTCTACTTATATGGGCATGAGGCAGGGCCATGGGTGGACCAGGGAGGTTGCTATGGTTGCGAGGGCTGGATCTTGAGGACATTGGTCAATCAACCCGTCAATCATGACGTAGCCACGCCCTAATGCATACCCTGCTTTATCGTCAAATATAAAATCAGGGCGGCCAAAATGTCCCAAATGAACATCATACTGCATTGAAGAAGGCTTTAAACTAGCGATTGAGACCATAAACACATTTTGAAAACGTTTACTGAGGTTAGAAATCAAGTGAGAAGTTGGTGAATTCTCCATTGACTTGTATAGAGACGGTCGCCCCCTGGTGGCCTTTTGATAGAATGCAGTTCTAAGTTACTTCTGCGTTGGCCTCATTTCAGAGGACCGGAACTCCCCGCCTGTCCCTCTTTATTATACAAAATTACTGGAACTTCGCTCTCTATTATTATGTAAAAAAACAACAAAGTTAGCGGATCTTTTAGGCTTCAGGTCTGTGCTCACAAGCAGAGCAGTGCGCTTTTGCACATCGCACCTCAACATCTGCTGCTGTTGGTCGGTGCATTTTGGTGTGTAAATACTGAAACATCACAGCAACTAGTGTCCCGAAATACTCAATGGCACCGGTGTTTACAGGACGTTATAGTTCATAAGTGTGGATGCTCACATCATTATCGTTATAGTTACTGTTGTAGTTATCATTCTTAATGTGGACGGCACTTTACTCATTCTAAAATATTAAAAATTTACAATACAAAGATCTTCATGGACATTGACCTTCATAAGACTGCATGCTGACTGGACCTGGCATTCACACAGCTGTATGAGGCAAAGGAAGTAGATCTGCTACTCATGCTATCGAAAATGTTAGATTTTGACCAGTGGGAGTTTACCCACAGTGAACACTGACCACTTTAAGAATTTGGTGTCCTTCGCAAGAATTGATGGATGTGGGGACACTCACGCCAGGCTAAGCTGCGAGCAACCCCGACCCCCCAGTCGAGACATGCTGACACAACACAAATGGTTTTTCTAAAGCACAGCATGGCAAAGCAAGGCGTTGTTTACTTTGATGACGTGTTGGATACATGGTGGTTCAGACAAACTGCAGTAGAGTCCGTCGCCTGCAGCTCTTCATCTAACAGCTCAGCATGGCTCTTCCTCCTTTTTTTTTTTTATTTACAATCTCACCCGCAATATTTAAGATTGACTAAGCAGCAAAGAATATGTCCATATTTTGTTTGATAGACATATTTTTGTGAAGAATAGTGGCTGCAAAGTGGGTGACAAATACCAAATAGTAGTGCAGTAGATTTTAGATTTCCTACAGCGGCTTCACAATAGAAACCTCCAGCTGGTTTGCAATTGAAAAGCTTTTAATGTGATGCAGCAGTAGTAGGAAAGGTTCGATTTTCTTCATAGTATTTTTAACAGCTCCAAAAGTGATTAGTACAAACAGGAACATATGAATAAAATTTAAAGCTAAAAATATAGAGATTTTTAAAGACAGAACTCTCTGGTGGCCAATAATTCAGGTAAGACACAAAGAAGAGGATCTTCAAGGGTGCAAGCAAGACCACAACAGCCTGGTTCGGTGTGGTTATCCCCTGCTGTGAGAACACACGTTTAGGAGCTTTGTGCAGCACAGTGTCCAAAAAGTGGGCTAAACTGGGCTAAACTGGGCTTGTGGAAACACACCATGACCAATGTGAATCTGGATGCAATGCATGTTGCATGAAATCAACATACCAGTCATGGCTAGACCTGACTTTATTTTCTATAAGTAGCTGTGGTGGTGAGAAAATGTGTTGAAAGAAGGCCCTCATACGTGCTTGAAGTATCATATACTAAGTAAGAGTGTGCGTGTGTGTGTGTGTGTGTGTGTGTGTGTGTGTGTGTGTGTTCATGGTAAATCATCTGTTAGTCTGTTTAGACACTTCAGGACCAGAGAGGCCAAGAGGCTGTGATTAATTCTGGATGTTCCACTCAGAAACACACACGTACCCATTTGTGTGTATGCATTGTGTGAGTGTGTGTGTATGTGTGTATGTGTGTGTGTGTGTGTGTGTGTGTGTGAATGTGTGTGAGTAGTTGATTGATGTTGAGCTGACACTGCAGTCAGAGCACAGGAGCTAAACACATTTACTCACCATTCATTTTCTGTCTCGAGGTCTCTGAGGGACACACACACACACACACACACACACACACACACACACACACACACACACATGCACACACATAGTCTCAGCATTTAAGAGCACACAAACCTCCTCTTCCTCTCACTCTTTTAATTCTCTTGATTTCTACTCATTTATTTGCGTCTCTTTGATCGATTACTATTCGTGCATCAGCCTTTTTTTTCATTATTATCATTCAGAGGTGATGTATTTAACACACACACACACACACACACACACACACACACACACACACACACACACACACACACACACACACACACACAATCAATCTCTGCATCTCTCATTTACTGTAGGCAACATATTCATTTTCTCCTTTTACACCTTCTCATCTCCATGGTGCTGTAGGCTGGGCTTCGTTTAAAATAGCTTTTAAACTGTAGATGTGTGTGCTTGTATGTTAATACAGATGCATAATTTATATGTACTATATATATATATATGTGCATTGATTTCACTGGTGTCATTCAGTGTGTCAGCTGTCAGGTCAGAGCTAACAAAGTTTAATTTATTCTGTGCTCTGTGTGAATATTAGACTGATGTTTGACATAATGGTTCGCTATTCACTGAGCACAGAACTCTTGATTGCTGGTTAGAGGCTTTATCTTCTGATGTGAATCACTGATTTAAATGATTACAGGCTTACAAAGAAAAAAAATATTTAACAGCTTCCATCCATGTCAGAGCTGTAACCCCCTTTTGTATAGATTTAGGACATTTTCATGATCTGGGTTTCACCTGATTGCAGGCAGGGATTACCATATAGGTAATGGATTGACAGCAGGACTGTAGTGTTACCATGACTACACCAATGATAATAAGACTGTGTCCACTTAACTTAACACACTTTTAACATTATTTATAGATATGTAGATTGGATAGATATCACTTGAGATAAGTGAGAAAATGTGTTTCTTTTGTATGAATCATCCTTTTTTAGAAACCTCAGCATCATGACACAACTCAACCCTATCTCCTTTGATGATTGATTGATTGATTGATTTTGGAGAAAATCCATGTTTGCTAGCAACGTCTTTCCAGTCCAGGAAGTCAGTTACATATTTTGAACCACACAGAAGTTCAAAGGAGGTGTTCTTCATCAGCATTTTTTTATTTCAGACAGCAATCCTTTTCCTAACATGCACCGAGCTGCCTCAACAGAACCATGAAAAAAAATAATCAGCATGTTTTAGTTGCTACGAGCAGGTATAAGAAAACTGATTAAATACATTATCAGTCAGCGTTTTGCAAGTATGTTCAGTATGAACTTTTGTTTTCATCAGTTTGCATTTGTGAAAACTTCAGTAACTTGATAGAAATTCAGACATTTAGTTGATTATTATAAAGACGTTCCTCACAAACACACCAACCTGCCCAAAAGCACATTAGAAAAAGCAATCAACAGTCTGAAAATGAATAATTATTGCAATCTTGAAAGTTATTCTCTGCTGCAGATTCTAAGCTGAAGCTCATTTTTTGCAGCAAGGTGGCCCAAAAAATAAAAATGAACAAGACAGAAGACCCTGAAGATGACTTTACTGTTTTATTACTGTTAAAATAAAATCCTTTATCATTCCCAGGCATGAACAAGATGCACTTATAAATACACACATACTCTACACAGCTACTGCAGATTGATCATTTAAATGTTGACATTATTGAATATCTTGAATCTTTCCCTTCCTTCCTCCCTCATTTACTTAATTTCTTCCTTCCCTCCTTCCTTCTTACTTCCTTCATTTCCTCCCTCCCTCCTTCCTTCCCTCCTTCCTTCCTTCCTTCATTGACTCGAAGACAACAGGAGGGTTAAGCTTTAAAGGTGTTACCCAAAAGCTTTATAGCTGAGGAAGATCTTATAAATCATCTTCCTCTTTTCCTTTCTCCTTCCTTCCTTTCCTCCATTCCTTCCTCCCTCCTTTCCTTCCCTCCTTCCTTCCTTCCCCCCTTTCTTGACTCGAGGACAACAGGAGGGTTAAAAAAGAACAGGGTAAATATTTCAGGTCCACACAAAAACATCCAGAACCAGAATATCCTGCGTGCTAATGTGCTTTTTTGTCTGGTCATGATTACAGATGGATGTGCAGATGAGATACATTTCGCCCCTCTGGAAACGTTCGGCCAAACAGTGCATAACACTAATTGACGTGTGGTTTGATGTTTGTAATTTAAAGCTCTGACAGCACATCGACACCACGGGCAGCAGACTGAAGTGTCAGCAGCTCCAGCGTCTGCACTTTTACCAGATATTAGATCACATGTTCTGCTCTGTATTGATCATATTTTACGTTCCAGATAACTTCATTATGTTTTTTGCGCTGTGGTCTGATCTAAAGTTTCATTCTTATATTTGGAAACAAGCCAGTATGCCACCAACTCAATATTCATATTTGTGCTGATACACATATTCACATGTTGCACTGAATGCTCCAAACAGTCATTTTATTTTTCTGAAGCTCATTTTTACTCAAATCAAAGTTACAAGTCAGTGGCTTCTGCACTTATTGGAACCTCATAAAAACTTGAAAATTGACTATTGGCTAGTTTGGACAACAGAGCTTGAATTGGTTCAGTATCTCTCAGGTTGTCTTGGGTCTCTCATGAGCTGTTGTGTAAAAGTGAAATGTTAAAAAAGGTCAACATGAAAGCTCAGTCTTGACTTTGCCAAACATTACAAACTTTTCCAACTCAATATCTTCTTACTAGCTTTTCTTTACTTCTTTAGCTGACTTTAGCAGATAGAGTTTGGTCAGGTGTTATGAACAAGTTGTCTGTACAAATTCATGCTGCAAGATGTTATTTCATCCATGGTTTCTGTTTGCTCATATTGTGATTTAACCCTTCCTGCTGTCTTCCAATCGACTGTGCAACTTTTGACTGTTTATAAAGCATAAGGTGTAAATTATCACCCACAAATTATCTGTTTTAGACCATTTCAGCCAACTTCATTTCAAATTATTACCACAATATTATGATCAATAGGCCTCATTTTAATGAAAATATACCAGATGTTTTAGTTAAAAACAATCTGGTGGAGGACAACATATATTCTTCCTTTATATGAATTAAATGTGAGGTTAGCAGCTCATCAGCCAACTTTCCTTTCAGTAAAAGTAACTCATGTTATATTATTGAAACACATAGCTGGGTAAATGCGCTGTTATAATAGCAATCCGCCAAGGTGACAGCGCTCCTTGATATTAAAGGGAACGGGAGACCGTGTGTTACACCCAAAACACGCCTATGATTAATGAGGGGACTTAAGTCCATCCCTTTTAGACCATGCACCTGGAGCAGTGACCATTTTCCCGCTGTTAAAATAGCACAAGTGGATTTGGACACGCCCCAAAGACACTTGCTCTACACGCTTCATGCCATGCGCTGTAGATCATTAAAATAGGGCCCTCAGTTGCAGATGAAGACTGTTCTTAAAACCTTTGAGTTGGAATCATTTATCAAGCTTGTTTTCCCAAAGTCAAGAATAAACTTGGTTTGAAAGCTGTGGAAAGTAGTTAGTAAGTGAACCTTGAGTTGTAATTGTTGTGAACTAGTTGAACTCTTGATGGGTTATTTTCCTCCATCAATCAATCTGGTTTAACTTTGAACACTCATTCATGTGCGCCCCCCTAGAACTTGTGCACTGTTTCATTCATAAAAACAAGGAAGTACTCTGTATATATATCAGGATGATGGGAGGGAGGACATTTCTTCTTGTTTGTTTAACGCTAAAAAAAGGAGATATTGCAAAAGAGTAGAGAGAAAGAATGAGCCAGACAGAGAAAGTAAAGGAGTGAATGAGAGAGGGAGTAAAGGAGGGAAATAAAACATTGATTTAAAGTAGTTTTGATGGCACATAAAGTCTAAAGCAGAAATAAATAACCATAACACACTCAGCAGATGGTGTACAGTTAAAAAAGAGAGGTGCTGTGGATGCTTCAGTCTCTGTTTCTCTCCTCTGCATTTGTCACTTTTATTCATTCATTAAATCTAAGAGTCACTCCACAGTAAATACATCTGAACAACAGAATCACTCGTGGTTGTTTTCTTCTGAGCAAAGACTGCGGATCAAATACCACTGCTGTTTATTCATCCATCATCTGTCTTATTTGCATAATTTATGGCTCAAGGTTCACAGATTTTCCCGTCACACTCACAGAGCAACAGGTTAAAGGCTACTAGGTGATGAGATTTGAACTTTGCAGTCTCTCAGCATGCATTGTTATTCAAGTATATATAAAAAATATAGAGAAATAAATAAAACAGTATCAGGAAAGGTACAGGTTGAGAAGTTTAAAAACAGTTATGTACAAAAAAGTATCATAATAAAGATGTAATGTAATGTTATTTTATTTTTTACAACAATAAAACTCTGACTTTTTATAATACAAGGAGAGAGAGAGTACCAGGTTTTACACAAAATTGCTATTTTCCGCCCGTAGTCCCTGAGCAGGTAAGCCGAACAATAAATTAATGATAATAAATTCAATATAATTGGAGTACAAAGGACCAGGTCATGAAATTTTACAACTATCATCCCTTTATTCCACCTCGTCTAATCACTATAATCACTTTCATTTGTGCAAAATTGTGAAGACAAAGTTATTCCCACATCCTAAAACCAGAGTTTCTCCCCAACTTTCACAAATATGGGCAAAGTATAAATTTATTGTAATAAATTCATATATATATATATTTAGAGGGGATAAAGGGATGTTGACTGCATAGGTTAATATCTGGGGAAAAAGCGTGAACTGTGCGTATGAAAACACTCTTTTCTTCTATTTTTCATAGCAGAGATTATATCTTCTGGTTTTATAGTTCCTGAAACCTTTGTGTCGAAAAGGGCCTTAACCCTTCACATACTGTTCATATTCTGACTGATAATTAGTCTCTATGCCAATTCACATGAAAAAAAGAAAAAAAGAAAAAGAAAAAAGCATCAACTCACTTTTTCATAGCAGCACAATGCGAGTGTATAACAGTCAATATTGAGTTTATATCTTCTGGTTTTATAGTTCCTGAAACTTTTGTGTCATACTGTTTTTTAATTTCGTTATAAATACAGGTCAAATTTGGATATTTGCATATTTAGAAATGTCTATCAGCTGCACACGCACACACACACACACACACACACACACACAAATAAGTAAGCGCTCACATTGACTTCACTCTTGAACTTTATGTCTGACAGAGAGGACAAATATCTTTACTGGACTATTTTCCTCATCTGCTTGTACTGATAGCGAGGCCATTAACAAACACGCACACACACAAGCCGGTGTGAGTGGTGTGTGTCGGCTGTATTGAGTGTGAGGTTGTTGAACGCTCCGGAGGGACCACTCCATTACACTGCCTGTTAGCAATTAGCATCAGTGCTAACGACAAGACGGTGACTGATGGTGCACCCACACACACACGTACGCACACACTAGAAGCACCTCATTATTCTGTGTGCTAGCAATTAGCATCAGTGCTAACGACAGCAGAAAGATGGAGAGTGCACACACACACACAAGCACACACACACACAGAGAACTACTTCATTATTCTCTCTGCTAGCAATTAGCATCGGCATTAATGGCAGTGAACAAACACACACACAAAGCCTTTCTCAGAAGTTTGAAGCTGAACAGAAAGTCAGTGGAGCTGTGAGGATCAATGAGCAGAAGAAGGCTCTCGACACTGACTGAGTAACAGGTTCAACTCCCTCTTGACTTCATGTTAAAGGGGAATCCGCAACGACTACATGTTTGAGACATAATTCAACCAGAACAGAACAGAACAGATTATTTCTGCATTCATTTCTATATCAATACAGTCTGACTTACAGATGAACGTGTTGTGTGTTCCCCCCTCTTGGGTGTTTATTGACGCATGAGTCCTAGTGGCTCATTTCAATCTGTTTAATATGTCTATGTATCAGCATGATTTGGTGATATCACAAGTAGTTTGGAAGCAAGTTGAAGTCAAATATTAGACTACAGTACTCATCCAACAGACACAGAGCAACATGAATGTAAGTCTCCTTTAAGCTCTGGTCTGGACAGGTTGGTGTTAGAAACAGGGATGATGATAATGATGAGACTAAAAAGCACTGATCTTAGAAGTTTCTGAAGACTGTTTCTATAAATGCTTTTAAACTTCTAGACACGTTTCCCAAAGCACTTCTTAAAGCAAATGTATAACATTAAAGAGCCTCTTTGGCTGTCTGTGGTAATGAAGATGTATTCATTTCAAGTAAATTTGCATATTTAAGTGTCTGACATCTTGGCTATACATTGAATATAAACAAATACATTAAGTATGAAAACAACGCTTAATGTGCAATAAAGAGTCTAAAGTCTTTATACTTACTGTGTGGAGGCTGATTTAATTGTGGCTTTTTTTATAAGTGTCATAAATATGTGTTGTTTTGTCATCATTTCTGTCAGACTGTATGTAAACATGAGGCAAATATACAAAGTGTAAATACAACGGAAAGAAGAAGCTACGAAAGAAAAGACAGAGAAGGATGATGATGACACAAAATCAGTTGTTGAATTGTGTTGGTTTAGTTTTACTTTCTAATGTAAACATCAGCATCACTTGTATTGCATCAAACGTCACTTAACAAAGAACATCAGTGATCATGAAAAAAGTATAGACTTAAAAATGTAAAACATGTAGTTTTGGGTTCCTCCTGCAAGTTGCGGAGCTTCTTAAGATGTTTTAAAAGTGGGTAGAAGTCACTCAATCTATGATTTATAAGAGCTTCCTCAGCTATAAAGCTTTTGGGTAACACCTTTAAAGCTTAACCCTCCTGTTGTCTTCGAGTCAATGAAGGAAGGAAGGAAGGAAGAAGGAAGGGAAGGAGGGAAGGGAGGAAAGGAAAGAAGGAAGGGAGGAAGGAAGGAGGGAAGGGAGGGAGGGAGGGAGAAGGAAGGAAGGATGGGAAGGGAGGAAGAATGAAGGAAAGGAGGGAAGGAAGGAAGGGAGGGAGGAAGAAGGAAGGAAGAAAGGATGGAAGGGAGGAAGAATGAAGGAAAGGAGGGAGAGAGAAATGAGGGAAGGGAGGAAAGGGAAGAAGGAAGGGAGGAAAGGAAAGAAGGAAGGGAGGAAGGAAGGAAGGAAGGGAGGGAGGGAGGAAGAATGAAGGAAAGGAGGGAGAGAGAAATGAGGGAAGGGAGGAAAGGAAAGAAGGAAGGGAGGGAGGGAGGAAGAAGGAAGGAAAGGCGGAAGAGAGGAAGGAGGGAAGGGAGGAAAGGAAAGAAGGAAGGAAGGAAAGAAGGAAGGATGGACAGGAGGAAAGAAGGAAGGAGGGAGGAAGGAAGGAAAGAAGGACAGAGGAAAGAAAGAAGGAAGGAAGGAACAGTCAAAACAGACGGGGTCAATTTGACCCGGGAGTACGACACAAAGGTTAAGAAGGTTTTTTCTATCATCTTAGTCTGAAAATACTTTTGGCAAACAAAGCGCTACTCAACAAATATGATTTAAAATCAAAAGAAGAAATGAGCTAAACGAGGCTAAGCAGAGTTGGACTCATCGCTATGGTTTCCCCCTTTTCATATTACATGAAAAACATTGATTCCAGCTTTAAAGTCATACTGTACTGCATTCCTCCGTAATTCAGCCAGAGCGCCAACAGATCGTAGGCTGTAAAGACTGTGCACACACTCACAGACACACACACATATGTATACACACATACATGTACACACACACACTTCCATTCAAATGCATAGATAGTAGACAGAAAGACGACTGTAGAAATGTCATGCGTCCACACACACAAGCAGATCGATGCTTTTTGATTGAGAAGGGACCGTGGAGAGTTCTTCTCAGCAAAGCAAATGAGGTTAACTAACTCGCTGACAAATAGACTGATCACTGTGTGTGTGCATGTGTGTGTATGTGAGTGTGTGAGAGTGTGTGTATGTTAGTGTGTGTGTGTGTGTGTGTGCTTCATCACCTTGACTCTAATTGCAGGCAGACAGTGTAATAGAGTTCTTGTATGTGTAAGATGTATTACCACTGCTCCCTCCTTCATCAGTGTTTCTTTGTGTGTGTGTGTGTGTGTGTGTGTGTGTGTGCATGAATGTGTGTCTGTGTGTGTGTGTGTGTGTGCCTTCTGTAGCATTTCAATTACTGCAGAGCTGAGTCACTGCATGTAAACACATCGAGGAACATTTTCAACTGTTAAAGTGATACTGCACCTTAAATCTATCTTTTCAGTATCAAACTAGGAGCTGTCATTTGATAGTGATCTATACAGAGCTGGGTGAAATAAATAAAACCACCATAAATGAAGTAATTTTATACTGAAATAGTGATATATAGTACAGTATGTGATTGAAATTTGAGTGAGTGCTCTGTGTGATTTTGCTTTGATAGATATAATAACGTTTCAAGAATTAATAAATCATTTTATGATTCAATGGATTAGAAATAATGTGAAATCAAGTCTGGAGTCAGTTTCCACAAAACCTGCAGGGGGGCATCAACATGAATTTATAATGAAAGTTTATTTTTTAATTTTATCAGTATTATTTTTTATTAAGATAAATTAATATTAAGATGTTTTGTCTGCTGCACAACAAAAATCTATTTTTAACCTGTTGCAAAAAACAAGTTGCAGCCTCTGTGTGTGTGTGTGTGTGAGTGTGTATGTGTGTGTGTGTGTGTGTGTGTGTGTGTGTGTGTGGATTTTGAGTTGCATAGTTTTTCCACTGTGATGATTTAATTGCCTAATGTACTTCCTCAAGTGGATCACAGTGGAAATCTGTCATTGATGTCTTGTTTAAATTATGTGTGTCATCATGTGTGAAAGAGGCATCAGCTGCATGTGCACGTTTAAAATACTCTATTACATTTAATACATCGATCCAGAAAGGGAGGGTCAAAGCTAAATGAACCTTTTGCTAAATCTGTTTGTATATTTTTTTTAGATATTGTTCAGCAGTGTTTGGACAAGGAGCATATCCAGAAATAAAACACTACATCTCTACTGATGTTCCTTGCACATCCTTAACATTTAGTGAATACAGAAATGTGGTTTTATATTTGAGAGTTTGAGCACAGACATCAAATCTGAGTCCTTAGTCAAAACCTTTCTGTCCTCTGTCTTGTTCAAACTGGGAGCAAAATAACTCTTTCACTGTGCAGCGCAGAGGCTACACATCAGTTTTTGTAGAGTGTAGCGGGATCAGCTGACCTCCATTATGTTTTCATGTTTTGCTGTGGGCACGCTGATGGAAAATATTTTAATACACTGCCTCTGTAGGCTCTTCAGTCACTGACAGGAGTGTGTGCATGAATATGTGTGTGTGTGTGTGTGTGTGTGTGAGGGTTCGCCGTAGCCCGCTGTGGTGCTGATCACAAAGCTAATCGTGATGAAGTGTTAATTAAAATGGATATGTGGATGGATACTGCGGCTCTGTCAGGAATCAGACCCGACTGGTAAACACTCGACTAATCAGGCAAACTACTTTAGCCTCTAATAGCTAAATGAGAAGCAGCTCTGCCGATCGGGAAAGACAGAAACATTCAATTGTTTGTTTTATTCAAGATGCATTACACATTCTCATTAAATACTTGTATAAAAAACCAGTCGTGGCTCTTGAAGCTGTTACATCGAAGCCTGTACTTGATTATTTTAATCAGAATAATCACAGCTCAGAGAATGATCCATTTTAATCAAATACCAGGACGACAAATGGTCTCATGTTTGCAGTGGCTTTGTCTCATTTGTCTGATTTCAACACCTAAATATTTGATATATTCAAATAAAAGACCACTCAGAACAAATGCATTTCTTATCACATTACATCACAAGTCTCAGATGGATTTGTACAAAGCGGAGGCATGAAACGCTTAGTGCTGGTGTAACATGTGCGCAATATTGAAATAGTATTGATAATGAAATAAAACTGTTGACAACTGCTGATTTTTGACCCCTTTTTTAGACTACAAAACATGTCAGTTATCAAGATTTCTATCATTATTAGAATAAAAGAGCTGCCATGAGGTATTGTTTTATATCTGATTACTTTTGCTTTAACTTTTAACTAACCATGTGGGGGGGAATAATCCTGCCATGTGTGTGTAGGCGTGTGTGTGTGTGTGTGTGGGTGGAAAGTAACCACATGGGCACTTAGTCCAGATGCTGTATTTTTCAGCCGTTATCTGTATGTGAGAACAATAATGAAGTCAAAATAGAATATTCAATTCAACAACACAAAAAAAAGGAAAAAAAAGGATTTACAAGAAGGGAAAATATTAAAAATGAGAGTGTCTGTATTGATGAACTGGGATTTCAAAGGGAAACATCAACATGAGCTGGAGGACATATTAAATATTGAATACTACACAGGCACATACACCCACGTTCGGTATTAACATGCTCTTGTGGTGTAACATATTTTGTATGTATGTGAGGAAATGGAAGTATGAACCTTTGATGGATGTGTTGATATGCTATAGTTCACCACATATCACACCAGACTGTAATATCATGAGGATCAGGACCGGCACACACACACTTCAACCGCTCTAGGTGAAAAGCAGTTATGCCGCCCCTCCATCTGCAGCGGACCATACCAGCAGCAACACACAAAAGGCCAATACACCAAACACATAATGCAAATAGTCCAGTCCAACATTAGTGTGCTCTGAATGTTAAAAATATGACTATGCATGACCCAATATGGAGGCTTTTGCCGATCCGTGCACAAATAACACACCAAACAGGTCAACATAATGATTTCAATATCCTGGTAATTTCTCACTGCAGGCTCATGACAGCACATGCACCTATTTTCCAAATAACCCAATTTCAGCTCCTCAGACTTAATAATACCTGTGCAAATCTGTACCACTTTCTCATGTATGTCAAATTTGATGCTTTTTGAATGGGGGTCAACTGGAGACAGCATCTAGGAGCCATCAGTGATGTTGCACTGCATGGCATTGCAACCTCAAGCTTATCATATTACATATTAGACAGTCATTGAGAAGATCTGCATTTTCTGCTATGATCGAACCATAGACTGTATAAAAGAAAAGGAACGTAACATCCGTGATGTCACCCATTGGTTTGTGGACTGCTGCTCGGAAGCCAATAGTTTCGAATCTGGGCAGCACCATCTTGAAAATTTCAGGTGCATGCTGGGAAAAATAAAAACATGGAGTCTACTTATATGGGCATGAGGCGGGGCCATGGGCGGAGCGGGGAGGTTGCTATTGGTTGCGAGGGCTGGATCTCGAGGACATTGGTCAATCAACCTGTCAATCACGACATAGCCACACCCTAATGCATACCCTGCTTTATCGTCTAATATAAAATCAGGGAGGCCAAAATGTCCCAAATGAACATCATACTGCATTGAAGAAGGCTTTAAACTAGCGATTGAGACCATAAACACATTTTGAAAACGTTTACTGAGGTTAGAAATCAAGTGAGAAGTTGGTGAATTCTCCATTGACTTGTATAGAGACGGAAGTCCTTTTGACACCAAAGTGGTCGCCCCCTGGTGGCCTTTTGATAGAATGCAGCTCTAAGTTACTTCCGCATTGGCCTCATTTCAGAGGACCAGAACTCCCCGCCTGGATCGAACACAATGGATTTGGAGAGACTGGTTACTGTGCAGAACAGCAGAAGGAGAAATCTGATAGTGAGTAGTAGAGTTTTTAAAGATGAAAGCATGATTGATGATGGTTTAATCATCTGCAGCATGTTAGAATAGAAACATATCTGGTTAAACTCAGAGAGCTAACAAGCAAAGCCATATAGAGATCAATCCAGGTGCACCACGACTGCCCGTCACTCACTTATACAGGTCTATGTCAAACCTGTGATAGCGTAGAGTGATGGGACTGTCAGTGTGTTACAGTTGCATGGTAACATCTCCATCTTTTGTCATTTGTCAAATTAGCCGTGCAGTCCCAGCGGCAGAGCTAATCCTCCAGGAGAGAATGGAAGCAGTGAACTATTCAGGATGTCAAGATTTGCATTTAAAAAACAATGCTCACGTCAAACAAGAAGCCGTTTCATCTTTTACCAAATGACCTCAGGTGGAACTGTGAAGATAAGCACAGAGAGGACTCGCAATGTCACCAAAGATGAATGAAATCATTTAAAATCCTTTAAAAGGTGCTGTGTGGATCATTGTTAAGCACAGGTACATAATTGTCTCATTAGCACTTGGTACATGGTGTAATTAAGTTCAGTAAATGGGATAACAGCAGAGATGATTGATTTGCTCTGAGTGTAGATAGTTTGTGTTCCTCAAAACTTTCTTTCCCTCCTTTTCATCCTTCCTCCGTTAAGAGGGGGAAACATGATCAACATGTACTCCTTCCACTATTGATTTTAAAATGCCCCACAGAGCACATTTAATTTTGGACAAGCGATGATGGATCACTGTGTCTGTACAGGAATTCGTAGATAACGATGAGCTAAGAACTTTTTTTGGATGATGATGATGATGATGTCTGTAGCCAGGCTGTTATTCTGTTTGTCCTTCCAACACTTTTGTCCAGAGAAAGATGCATGGAGGGCGAAATGTATATAAACAACAATATTCTTCTACACTTTTATTCTGGGTTGTAATGTCTTAATGTGAAGCACATCTCCTCAATGCCTTTGCCAATGCCATCCTTGTCTATTCTATTTTCTATTAGGAACAACACTTCACTTCTCTTTGTGCAGACAGTGTGTTCATATGTGTGGAAATGAGAATAATGAGCCTGGGTTACATAATGGGAAATCTTTATGCTACACCATAACCTCACATAAATGACAACTGTAGCAATTGTATGACAATAAATTGCCAGTCTGCAATCAATCAGTAAATAAAACTGTTCTTCAATCTCATCCTGATTGGTTTCAGTATGGATACAAGGTTATCCTATTATGCAGATTTAAATCACCTGTGTATGTATGTGTGTTTTTATTGCTTTCCACTCATGACGTTATTTACTGTTTGCCTGATGAACATCTCAGTTAGATTTATTGTGAGTTATCGACACAGTGTGCAGATCCTGTTTACTTCATTTAACGGCTGCAGTGGTGTTACATTTTAATTTGACATTTATGTTCCCACAAGAATAAACCTTATTGATCTGGTGACCAATTGACCCTTTCTCCAGCAACCATATTGTAGTCTTAAGTTACAACCGGCAAAGCTTTTGTACATAGTCTTGTGTTCACTTGTTGCGCCAGTTCATCATATCTGGAGTTTTATTTTCATTGCTTGTCATTGTAAGGATGGACAAACACATTAATAAACCAGAAACACAGAGCCTTGACAGTGTGCAATGTGCAGAGAATGATTATTGAGAATATTCTTCAAGTTACAGAGAAGTAAACGTGTTTTGATTTTCAGGCGACACTGAAGATTATTTCATGAGATTGCTGCGCTAACAGCAGTGACAATCTTTCCTAGATCAGCTCTGATTCAGTGTTCCTGAAGCATCAACCCGTCACTGGAGATATTGAAATATGGAGCAGTGCCAAAGCAGCAGGGAGGAGACAGAAGATGTCAATTTTCCCATTGATGGTTTTGTAGATAAATAAGTAACAATGATGATGACGTCTGTCAGACAGGGAAGGCTAATCAATTTTATCTCTTCACAACCAGCTTTATAATCTGGAATTATCCTTTAATAAGTGTTTGTTTTTATGCCAGTGGCACTGTGCAACAGATGGCAATGGGTCCACACATTTATATCTCAACAGCACGCACTTGAATACTGATGTTTTTTGACCACATGTTATTGACAGGTGCTATTGACTTTGGTCTCCCACTCCAGCGCTACAGTAAGGTTAGCATTTTTCTTTTCTTTAACTTCCACCTGTAGCGGAGGGAGCGTAGAGCTTGGCTGACCTTGCTACAGTTACAAAGGGGCACACCTTGATCCCAATCTGCCTTGCTGAACATACATGGATGCATGCACTTCCAGGAACCTGCCCAAGCTTTGAATAAAGTGGATTTCCCTAGTTTTGCATTTATAAGTGGTTCAGTTGCCTGTTGGATGTGTGTGGTTTGAGAATGAGCCTTTACAGGAGCTCTGTCTGATTTTTGTTTGTGAGAATTCATTCATGCATGTATAAAATAAGAGTAAGTGTGTTACTGATATATGCAGTGATACTTTTTCATATGAACAAAGTCGTGTATCTACAGTATGTGCATTGTTTCTTTTTGATAAGACCATACATATGCATCAGCCTCAGTTTTGTTTGTGTTAAAGGTTGAATATGTAGAATATTTATTAAAAGCTATATTTTTTTCAAAATAATACAGCCACGGGGCGTTTTGAGGGGTACAGAATGAAAGTATTGCTTTTCCATAAAAAAAAAAAATTTAGTCTGAATTAATATTTTTAAAATGTTTTGATGGGTTCGACAATGACGTTCTGACACGTTTTGTGTACATTGTACCAGCCATTTAGCGGCCGGAAGTGCGGGTTGCCAGGGTTGTCAGTTGTTCCGGTGCAGGTACTGTAGGCTGGCACTGGGTGAAATGGAGTTGTAAACAAGCAGAGCCGTGTTGGACTTACTAAAACCAGCGTTTTTTGCTCTCAAGTACAACTTTTCATCACAAAACTTCGAAGGTAAGACAGAATATCTGTTAGTCGCTGTAAATAAGTGGTTGTTTACCTTTGTATGCTGCTGGTTCACTGAGTTTTTAGCGCAATAATAGTGGTACTGTTGAACTCGCCAGGGTCTTAGCTTTCATATGAGATGCTATTTGTTTGTGTACCATGAAGTATCAAAACGGTAGCAATGGAAATGTGGAGAGTGGGTTGACTTTCTGACGCTATTCGGATTTTGATATTTGATCATTAACCTCTTAACGCACGCTGTTCCGTTCACGGGACGGGACGGATGTTAGGAAGTAGCCACACGTTCTTCTGAATGTTTTAAACACCAACCCTTAAACATATATACTCATGCCGTACATTGTTGGAAAGCTTAGATTGTTCTGATTCATTCAAGACCACTCACGACTTATATGGTTGCTCACAGCCGTAATAGTATTAGCGATTAGCTCGGCTAGCCACTCAGCTAAGTAAGAAAAGCTATAATGCTACATACCTTCAAAGTCTTCCCTTTATCCACAACGATCATCTTATGACACAGGACTTTCTGTACAGCTCGCCAAGTATCCATTCTTGTGAAATATGAAATCCGTTTTCATAAAACCGGAATACTTTCCTCAATATGTCCATGTATTTAGTCCAACACGCAATGTAATAACACAAATAACAAACCATATACGGTCCGTTTACGTCATTTCCTGACCTGCACGTCCATCTCAGACTACACGTGACTAGATGTTTACGACCGTGAGCCTCTCCTGCTTCTGACGACACCACACACAAGCCAATCGGTGTTTAGGATTAGGCAGTACATGCAGAGACATTGCTGCTACCATAGACATATAAAGACATATAAACATAGAGCATAGACATATAAAGACATATATGGCTGCTACTCCCACTGGCGTTACAATGTAATGTACCTCGGTGGTTTCAAGTCAGTTACAGCGAGGGTATGTTCGCTTCCTGTTTTCAAAATAAAAGCACCAACTCTATCGTTATGGTTTTCTTAATAATAAAAGGCAACGGGTGTTTTATTTTGTGAAAATGACCGGAAGTGCGTTACTCGCTACGGGTAACTTGAGTGGCTCCGAATTCGCAGGAACAAAACTTTAAACAGATGTTATTTGGACAAATTAGCGTCACATTGTGGATCTAAAGGGCTACTTTCTCACCTAAAAAGGTTAGACATGTGGATAAAGTGGTATATTTACAGAGTTAGAGCTAAAATAAAATCCGGCACCGGACCTGGCAACCCGACTGCTGGAATTACTTTTTGGTTGTTGCGACTACGATCTCGAGACATTAGATGGCGTTGTTCTGCTCATTCTACATATTCTACCTACAATGTTTTTATGCTAAAATGCTAGACAAAGATAGTGAGCATGATAAGCATTATATCATATAAAAATCCACATGCTCAAATTATAATTATGACCATGTTTACATGCTGATGTTGGCATTTAGCTCAGAGCACTGCTGTGTCTAAAACAACAGCCTCACAGAGCTGCTTGCATTACTGTAGACTCTTAAGTATCATTAATGAATATTTTATTGTGTTTGTACTATGAATACTCCACAAACCAATTCCCCATATTAGACATTAAGGTGTTAATTGATTTGAACTGCACTGAATTAAATTGTAATGAGCAGAACTGTACATCTCTTTATTTACAGAGGCCATAATGGATCTGGTGATGTACAATGGGATGAGGTCTTTCATTTAATTCAGTCTAATATCTGTCTGTCCTGCTAACAAACAGCTCTGGTGCTTTGGGGTCTGGACTGTGTGGATAATTAGAGTTAGAAAGGTGAGGATAAATACACTCGCACTCCAGAGACTGTCGGTGTGATGGATGAATGGGTAGATGGCAGATGGAAGGTTTAGAGGAGACTAGATTAAAAAAGCAAAGAAAAGGAAGAGAGTTATAGATAGATGGAGAGATTAATGGATGTTTGAGTGGACAGTTGATGGAGGAGTGGATAAATGGATGCATAGACTACAGAGAGATATTAGATATATTGGTCTCATTTAGGTAGTGATAGCCTTATATAAACTTATCAAAATGACTGAAAAATATTGAAAATATTGAGCTTGATGCAGAAAAATAACTTTTTGCAACAGAAAAGTTTGGATTATTTCTGTTTCCATCAAGAATATTAAAGGAAAATCCAAAATTGGATTCTGAGCAGCAGTGCAGTGAACAGTGCTGCTACTGATCTGAAGACAGTGATAAACGTTAGAAGAACTGGCAGCTTAGTTGTTTTTCCTCACAGACTCGGGGCAAGAGGGAGTTTCTGCTAAGTGTAAACTGGAGAAACAGATTACAGCAGTGACCAAAAAAAAATTGAAGCCCAGTACGACAATAGCAACAAGGGCTTTGGTGATAGTGCAACAAAGGTGCCTGACGAATTATGAAGATTCAGGAGCTGTTTGATCGGTCATCGCGGTACATCTAACAAGCTCGGGAACCCACGACTACAAACCACTCATTTAGAAGAGACGACAACAAGACATTAACTCAGGAAACAAAAGCAATGAACCAGGAAATTAAATGGAGACACTTTCCAATAATACAACAGAGATGATCATGAATTCTTAGAGCAATGAACACGATCACTATTCAGTCCGTGTGTTACTTTACGGCACTGAGTCTGAACCACAGACTCTGTGAGGCTTTTGAACTTTGTCCTAACGAGCTTTGGCTCCCTAGAGGCCCATCAGGTCTCGTCTGACAGCTGGAAAGCTGAAGATAAGCGCCGGGAGCCCCAGAGAGCATGTCACTCTGACACCTTTGTCGAAGTGCTGTCATGTTAGCCATAATCATATGAAGATTTTATGTGACATCATCCATACACGAGCCTCTACACCTCCTTCTTGTTTTTAAAAAGAACACATGGACTTGTAGGTGTTTAATTTGTCAGACTGGACAGAGAGACATACTGAGATATAGTGTTTATTTAACCCTTACATACTGTTTGGGTCAAAGTGGACCCGTTTTGACATTTGATAGCTGTGAAAATACCTCAAATGTCTTTCACCCTGACATTTGATGAATTTTCCTCAAGTGTACCAATGCACAAAAATGAAAATATTTTAAAATGTTAATGAATTGCTCATCTTGCTAAACCTTATGTCACGGAACCCATGCACAAATTAATACATACAGTATAATCATAAAGTAAAGCAGATAGTTTCCATAATATCTATAAGACATTGAATGTGCATAGTTTCCATGCCCCTATAATTACTTTTCCAATTCCATTCAACTCTATTAGTCCTTTTGAAGCAATTGATTTATGAAAATAAATAAATAATGTCAGAAAGGGAATAAGACTAATTGATAGAGTGAGCGAGCAAGGTTAAGAGAAAATGAGAAAAGAGAGAACTATCAAATTAAATCATACATGTAGAAGGACAAGCACGCCAATGTCATCGTACAGTATGTCAGTCAGCTGTCTTGCAGTCCATAATGACATGCTGGTGTTGATTCATACCTGTGGAATGAAAACAAGCTTGAGGTTATTGAACTGTCTACTGTACATCAGGAGGCTGTAACTGTTCAGACATATTGGTACACATCTGCAGACGCTTAGTAACCAGGCTACCGGTTAGTTTGTAACTACGTCAACAACGAAAATTGGCTGCAAACATCCAAATGAAATAGTAATCAGCAAAAAACACTTTAAACAATCATCTACTTCAAAGAAAAATAGACCATATTTCTGTTGGTATTAAATGTAATTCTTGCACTGATTAATAAGGGCTCCACCTCCTTTAATTTAGGTAGTGTTGTAGTACTCGAGACCAGTCTCATGACCATTTTTTGAGGTTCTTGGTCTTGTCCTGGAATCAAGGACATTTTTACTCGGCCTTGTCTCGGTCTCGGACTGGGAGGACTCAGGTTTTTTTAACCAGACCAATCAAGATCACCGCTGATAGGCTTTTTGTCCATGCCTTACTGATCAGCCGACATCAGATTTCCTGGAAACCTAACATCTGATCTCCTTTTCGATATGATATGGTAACAACAACTCCTTAAAAGGGCTTGTTACGACATCCTCATTTGGTACAACTGTTGACTTTTCGTCTCTCTCTTGTTGTTCTCATATTTTACCATGATGCACACATATCTGTCTCTACAGTGGCTCCTCTGAACTGGGCAATGACTTTAGTGTATTTTCCTCAGCTGCGCCCACACACTGACTCAGCATGATGTCCTTGGCTGATTCCCAAACAATGACTCAGTGGAGGTGGTGCGGCACGGCTTTCTGTTTCTGCCTCATGAGGGCGACGGGCAGAGACGGAGTTGGTCACCGGGTTTGTTCAGATGACCTGTGGTGTCATGCTGGAGTCAGCTGAATCTTTTCTAGAGCCAGCTCATGTTTTGGTTTCTTTGAACTCATCTTGATCCATCATTTAGTGTCAGTTAGGTGGAAAAACTGCAGGACATAGCGTGTGTCTCAAGAAGGGTTGGGAAGGTTACTTTGGAAATGTAACTCAGTTGCATAAAATTCCTAGTAAAAAAACTAATTTCCAATACTACTACTAAAGGCACACAAAGTTAAACAAGAATATGATGCTGATATGAAACTAAATGTATACTTTAAGTGTTCAAAAACGTGACAGCTGGATGACAGAACGATCACACCACAAATTAATGCATTTAATCTGTAAATGGATAACTCAGTGATTAGATTTTTTGCAGATTTCTGAATTCTGCAAGAAAGCAGGTGAAGAGTAGTATTTCTACTATCTCATGAGAGGCTCCCTCAAGAGATAGAGATAAAGAAAGAAGGGGGAGGTGTGATTTGTGACTGTGTTAACGCAGAGAGCGAGAGAGGGAGGGAGGGAGAGCAGTAGAGAGGATACAATAGCATGAATGTTTAATCTCTGATGAGGAGTGTAATCACATCTCATACCTAAAGTCTTTCCCAGGGAAAGGGTTTTTTTATCCTTTGTGTCTGTGTTTCTGAGGTTTAGGGGCTTAGATGAGTCCAAAGAATGTGAAATGTCATTGCCATGTCGTCTTCTGACACAGCATGGGTCCTCTTCAGAGGTGGAGGCCTCTGGGGTTTCATCCAGAAAGGTTTTAAACAAAATTAAGTTTCCAACTCTGTGTGACATCTCACAAAGCAAAAGTCCTACAAGCCAAAAATCCCATTTTGTAAGGAAAGCCAGGATTGAGAACGCAAGAAAATAATAAGAAATACAGGACAGACTGTGAAAAAGGAGAGAAAGTAGCACAAAGAAATACAAAAACTGTAAATATACTAATATACTATACCACCTTTTTGTGGCAGGATAGACAGAATGTAGGAATCATTTGGATCATGAGGGGAAAAATGACAAGATGAAGGAGACAAAGTAAGATGTTGAACAGTAACAACACTGCACAAAGGATATAATTACATTTAATTATCTTGTTCATTTAATTTGCCATCACTACTTGTTGAACACAGCCTTCCCAATCTAAAGGTTAATTAAGAATATTGTGACTTGGTGCTCTGGGACTAAAACACTTTAGTCAAGAAATTAATGATTGTACATGTCACTGATTGTGTGGCGCATCACTGAGGCGGTGCTGGGTGTCTCAATTAAATCTCCATGTTATTTTCTTTTATCGTCTGGCGTCACGCTGAGCTAAATGTTGTCCATGTTTTCACTGCAGAGCTTTATTCATGACTGCTCAGATTACAGCCAGTGTTGTAGGCTGGTACAATGTAATCATATAGACTAAAGATGGACTAAATAGGATGTGACATCAGTCATTGTATTGCATTGGAGGAGATTTTAGGCTCAGAGTTGCAGCTTTTTGTTGGTGCCATCTTTTCTGTTTGGCCTCAGGCCATTTCAGATAAGGAGCGCAGGATGTTTCTTTTCACGCTCTGTGCAATCTCTAGTTTACTGGGAACACTGAGTACTGTACACTTGGGTTAACAATGACCCATATTGGCTAAATTGTGTTAACTGGGCAGGTGTTGACTCTGTTTTTCCTGTGTTTATCCCATATTTTCCTCCCTCTCCCACTGAGCTCCCATTTCGCAATTTCCCCCCTAAATCTCCTGTAGAGAGACCCTCAACCCTGTGTATAAGTAATACACAGGGTTGTAGTGGACATTGAATGCACATAAATGCCTTTTACCCACCTCTTAAATTCTAAAATAGTATTTACTTTTATCACTTTGCGGTTGTTACTGACTCAGACTGACTTCCTACTCTAGTTTCTGTTGTAGCTTTTAGGAAAGGCGTTGATTCTGTTTGGACATTGTGTCCTCATACAGTATGAGACATGGGCAGGTGTTGCTGTTAACAAGAAGGGACCAATAAACACCACTCACCTGTGCTTCATGGGTGTTCAAAACAAATGTTTCCTCAGTGCTGGCGCTGGCAGACGGACTGGAGCTGCTTTCATGAGACAGATTGTCACAGATTTGTGGTTTTTGGATTGTGGTGTTTTTGCCAGTTTTTGTTTTTGTCTGCTCCGTCCAAGAACAAATAACTTTTTCTTCAGCTTCAATCAACCTGCAGTATCTGTATTTGGGTCAACCTGCTCAGCTGTTTAAGACAGATGATTGACTCAGAGTTCAGAGGATCATATATGACTGCAGCGTCACATGTCAGACAAAGGCAATGAAGTAAGTATCTAACCAAAACTCTTCAGTGAAGCTAAAGTTTTTTGTTTGTTTTTTAATTGGTATTGTTTAACCGTCCAGTTTATGTGGCGTTGCTGCTTTATAGTAATGTTAATGTTGCTTGAAGCTTGATCGTTTGGAGTTAGCTTGACTGCTGATGCACTCCCACTGTGTTGTTTGTCTTTAATTGCTGTAATTAACACCATACAAGTTAAAATTCTGCTTTATGCTCAATCAGATTTGAAAAGCAGGGTTTGTTATATTTCCAGAGAGAGTAAAGAAATTAGAGGAAAAGAAACACATGTGAGGAAGAACTGCAGGATGTAATGGTGTTGAAAGAAAAACAAGGAGAAAGTAAAGAAGGTGCAGCTGATTTTAGATGGAAAGAAAGTGTTCAAGGAGGAAAGAGAAACATAAAAGCAGCCCAGGTGTCAGGTGATCAAGATAAATTAACATATCCAAAGCAAGAGAAAGTATAAAGAAAAAGAACTTTCACCTGTATTTAGGTTAATTACTGTTCTGCTTTTTTTTGTAAAGGCACAATCTGTTATTCAAATGTAAATTATAAAAGAGTCAGCATCTAGCAGCATTTTGTTCACTTTTCCAGCAGTTGGGGAAACAATAGACCACAGAAGCTGCAGCATTAATTAACTAACACACTGTAGCCTGTGCTGTACATTTATTGCCAGATTGACGACTTAAGGCCCATTTATGCTCAACGTTAAATACGGACACAGACGGAGCCTTCTGTCCGTGCTCTGCGTTCATTTCGTCCGTATTTTTGCACTTTTCCATAAAGCTTACGGATACGGCCCAAACAGAGCAGTACCACCAGAAACCATGGGGGGCAGTGTTGCTGTCACTACTTGATACGTAGCTCTAGTGAGACATGAAGAAGAAATAACAATGGAGGAACTTTTTGAGGAAAGGTTGTGCGAGTTGGTTAGAAACTTTAAACATATGGTTTTTGTCTTTTATGCAAGAGGAACATTATCAATATCTCCTCCACAGTCGACATGTTTGTTTTTGAGTTTGTTGTTGTCATAAACTTTTGACTGTGGGCTGCCCCCTGGTGGATGTATTGGTAAACATCCATGCCAACGTAAAGGACGCATGGAAGTATGTGAGCAGTGACGGTAACATCGTTTGAAAAGGACGTATACATTTTCGTATTCTCTGCTCCTCTTGCAATCCATCATAATTTTTTGCTGCTCAACCACACACATTGCACACTGCTGTAAATGAGCTTTTCTTATAACAGCACCTTTCATGTAGATGTCCTTTGAAGAATAAGGGAGAGGGAGGATTATTGGGTTTGATGCAGTATAGTTAATGACTCAAAACAATCCCATGATAATATAGGGCGTTATTGTGCTTGCACAGTGTGGGATTGAAAAGTCATCAGTAGCCCATTGATACTAATGATAGTGTGACATTTTAGCAGCAGTAGTGTGCAGCTGAAGAATGACTACAGGGGAAACACTGATCTGAACAGTGTAGCTGTTTTCTGACAGCAATATTATTTGGTATTAGTATTTTGGACATTTGCTGTTTTTATTACACCTCTATTTTAAGGATATTTTATAAAGTAGGGTTCCCACACCAGACAATTGTGCTGACCCTTCAGTCCACTACTCACATTTGTCAGACACACAGACCTGCAGATAATTATATATTCATGTTACAGACAGTTATAGACAGTATGAAGAAGAAGAGAGAGACAGACAGCCATGTAACCTCGCTATGGCTCTATCCATAGTCGCTGTTTACCCCTTTTCCACCAAGCTGGAGCCAGTGCTGGTTCGGAGCTAGTGCTAGAGCCAGTGCTCAGTTGGTGCTAATCTAAGCACCTCTTACGAACCTGTTGCTTGTCCACCGGCAAGGAGCCACGTGATTACGTCACTGTATAACGGAGCCAGCGCGCGCCTTTGAAGCACTTCCATGATTCACCATGATTCACCAAGAAAAGAAGAAGAAGAAGACGACGACAGCTCTGGCAAAAAAATTATAAAAATAGTACTTTTAATCAACAAATCTTTAACCTTCTGTAAATGACAGTTAGCCACGCTAGTCAGCTAATGAACGTTAACCCTGTTAGTCTGCTAATAAACGTTAGCCCCGTCCCCAGTCCGCTGACATAATCAGTTCTTGCTTTACACCGGCAAAGAGTTGGTGCTTGCTCTGGCACTCGTTCTGAGGCTCCGGGCTGGAGCTTTGGCGGTGGAAAAGCAAAGAACCGGAGCTTAGTCAGGCTCCAGCTCGGTGGAAAAGGGGTATGTGTGAGGGTTAAGGTTAGGGTTGCCTGGTGGATCCACTACCGGGAATGGAAAGTGCATCACTAATTTTGCTGCTTGTGATTTGGGTGCATGGCAGGAAAGTCGCTACCGACACCCAGTTTGTAATAACCATAATACTACAAATGCAAGTGGGCAAAGTAAGCTCAATCACCATTGTGTTACTTCATTCAGTGATAGATAATGACTTAATAAACATTTATTTAAATTAAATTCTTAGAGATTTAAACTTTTAAGTACCACATTGGCTTCAGACACAAGCCGTGGTAATTGCTCTGCAAGATAAAGAGCAAATAAAGAATAAGAACTTGAGTTTTTCTTCAAAGGGTTCAAAATGAACACCCACACAACATAGAAAGTTATATTATCAGATATTGTGAGATATCACTTTTTCAACTGTTTCACCATGCTTTCTATCTCGTGGAGCAGCAGCAAACAGACATGATAGTACGAGCCTGGTGCAGGTTTCCAGTTAATGCTGCAGCTGCCATCCTGTAATTCAGCAGGAGACTCAAAAAAATCCAGGAGGTTTTTGAACAGGCTTAAACTGTAATGAATTCAGCAGGTAGATTTCAAATATACAGGTTGACTGAAAGGAAAAGTCTTTTTATGGTCTATATCGATATTGTCAACAAATCCCATGAAAAGACCCAAACTATCAAAGAATGGATCCAACTAACACGTAACGTCTGTATGTCTAAAGCCTGATATATCTTACTCCTCTGTGCATCACACGGCTGCAGTGGTATGTGCCTTCATTATCATAGCACATGGCAACTGTATAGTATTTTTATATTCCCACATAATACGCCACAGATAATAGTCCAATACAAATACACTATTTCCTCCTGTTTTAGTAACATTTGCTAAAATCTATGCTGCCCAGTTGTATTAGAAAATAATTTGGCCTTTTGAAAATTGAAACTACATATCTATGATGAATTTTTTCAAGATTTAAAAACTGCGAGAGTAAGTGATAGCTTTTTAATAGAAATCAGCTGTATAATTTAATTGACATGTTTTCTATCAGGTGAAATTTATGATATTGTCTAAAGGCAACACAAATTATATTGTCTTTTTAAATTTTATGAACGTCAGACACAACATATCTGCAAAACTGAGAGCAAAGCTGTTGTCATGTAAATCCTACAAAAATCACACTGCGCTAATGATCAACAGCAAGAGCTCTGTCAAAAAACCCTCCATTATTGCGCATGGACAAACAACATATATATATATATATATATATATATATATACACACACATACATTCTCTCATACACAGTCTCAAAGATACGCACACAGATGACAGATGTATAAAGGCACATAAGTAAACAAACGACAAGAATATAAGCTCTCTGCCCTTCACTAATGGCTCCATCAGTCAGACACACACACACACATGAACTCACTGCACCGAAGCAGCCATGACAAAACTTTACTCTTGATTTGCCGGCCAGCAATTCTCACTGAATTCCATCTGGGTTGAAGGTTTATAATAAATACATTTTGATATATTGAGCTTTAAAATCACTGTTTTATTATCTGCCTTTATCCAATTAGTCATTATATCCACATTACTGATGATAACTTATCAAAAATCTCATTGTGTAAATATTTTGTGAAAGCACCAATAGTCATCTCTACAATATTGTCACAATATTGATATTGAGGTATTTGGTTAAAAATATCGTGATTAGGGCTGTCAAACAATTATTATTTTTTAATCGAGATTAATCGCAGAATTTCCATAGTTAATCGCGTTTTGAATTGCATGTTTAAAATCCTGTTATTTTACATTTCAAGGCAGTTTTAAGCCCATAATGTAAAGCATTTCTTACCAGAGTGTCTTAACTGGGAATCAATCACGGCTCTGCTGCGACTCCCACACTCCAAAATGGTCCTTTGGTGGAGCTGAGGCTGGCTTGGCTGCACCTGGGTGTTTAGCGTGGAGGCGCTAACTCAAACTCGGATTGTGTTCATGTTGTTGTACTATCGAAAATCCTCAATAAACACAATGTAAAAAAAACAAAAATCATGGTCTCTGGTGTCCCTCTTGGAGTTGTTTACGTTCATCTTTCTTCTCTGTTCTCAGCGTTGGGGTCGGAGCTAGCTGCAGTCTGAGGCGTGGTGATGGTGTTGGACTCAGGAGAAGTCTTCATGGATCAGGTTGAGGGTAAGAGCGTCGGGAGCAGCAGGGAACCGGGCAACCGAGTCCCCAAAACCACTGCCACCAATCCCAGACCGCCGGCCAGAAGGAGCAATGTCGCCAAGAAGGAGAAAGAGAAAGAGAAAGTGTCCCACAACGGACTTCCTGCCCAGACCAACAGCAGCGGCCAGCTAGTAGAGAGGAGGTCATCGTCATTAAAAGGCGGCGCCACACCCAGACCGCCCCTCCGCCGCCCTCTCAGCCTGGAGATGACCCCCCAGCGCCTGCGGGGGTCTCAGGAGCAGATGGCGGACAGGCGGATCGTGCAGCCTCCGTGGCGCAGCGGTTCGGCGGCCCCTTCGCCTCCGGCTCGCAGCCTTACCAGCCCCAGCCTGGGAGCGGGCGGCTGGATGCGCCGCAGCGAGAGCACCTGCTCCGTCAACTACTCCCTGGGGCTCCGAGCCGGCAGGGGCCAAATGAGACCGGCCACGTCCCTGCCGCACATCGCTAAGGGGACGGGGAGCACGACGATGCCCGGATCCGCCAGGCCCTGTCTGCTGGTCGCACTGCGGCCTCTGAACTTGGAGCAGGAGAAGCAGGCGTTCTTCCAGTCGGACTACAAGTACGAGCCGCAGTTTGAGTACGCTCAGCCTGAGCCGAGGAGCGTGCTGGAGAAGTACAGAGAGGGATCGGGACTCTTCCTCGAACAGGTACGTCAAGATCAAAGACCGATGGTGATGATGATGTTGGTGATGACGACAGTGATGATGGTGATGGTGGTGACTATCCCCTTTACTAAGGAGGCCCAGGGCCGTCACAGTGATGATGATGATCATGATGGTGATGACGACGGTGATGATGGTGGTGATGGTGATGATGGTGATGACGACGGTGATGATGGTGATGGTGGTGATGATGATCATGATGCTGATGATGCTGGTTGTGATGATGACGATGGTGTGGTGGTGGTGATGTGATGATGGTGATGTTTCTGTAGTCCTGTAGGCGGTCGGGATGATGGTGATGATGATGATGATGATGATGATGGTGATGATGGCGATGTTTCTGTCGTCCTGCAGGCGGTCGGGATGATGATGGTGAAGATGGTAATGATTGTAATAATGGTGATGATTGAGATGATGATGATGATGACAGTGATGATGGTGAGGATGGTGATGGTGGTGATGATGGTGATGATCATGATGCTGATGATGCTGGTTGTGATGATGGTGATGATTGAGATGATGGTGGTGGTGGTGGTGATGTGATGATGATGATGATGATGATGGTGATGGCGATGATAATGATGATGATGATGGTGATAATGATGGTGGTGGTGATGTGATGATGATGGCGATGATAATGATGGTGATGTTTCTGTCGTCCTGCAGGCGGTCGGGATGATGATGATGATGATAGTGATGATGGTAATGATGGTGATGATTGAGATGATGATAGTGGTGGTGGTGGTGATGATGATGATGATGGTGGTGATGATGGTGGTGATGATGATGATGATGGTGATGATGGTGATGGTGGTGTTTCTGTCATGCTGCAGGCGGTCGGGATGATGATGATGATGTAATGATGGTGATGATTGAGATGATGGTGATGATGGTGTGATGATGGTGATGGTGGTGATGATGGTGATGATTGAGATGATGATGGTGATGGTGATGATGGTGATAGTGGTGGCGATGGTGATGATGGTGGTGGTGGTGGTGGTGATGATGGGATGATGTAATGATGGTGATGATTGAGATGATGATGGTGATGATGATGATAGTGATGGTGGTGATGATGATAGTGATGGTGGTGATGATGATGGTGGTGATGTTTCTGTCGTCCTGCAGGCGGTCGGGATGATGATGATGGTGATGATGGTAATGATGGTAATAATGGTGATGATTGAGATGATGATGATGACGGTGGTGATGGTGATGAGGATGGTGATGGTGGTGATGATCATGATGCTGATGATGCTGGTTGTGATGATTGAGATGATGATGATGGTGGTGGTGATGATGATGATGATGATGATGATGATGATGATGGTGATGATGGCGATGATAATGGTGGTGATGTTTCTGTTGTCCTGCAGGCAGTCGGGATGATGATGATGATGATAGTGATGATGGTAATGATGGTGATGATTGAGATGATGATGGTGATGATGATGGTGATGGTGGTGTTTCTGTCATGCTGCAGGCGGTCGGGATGATGATGATGTGATGGTGATGATGGTGGTGGTGGTGATGATGATGGGATGATGTAATGATGGTGATGATTGAGATGATGATGGTGGTGATGATGGTGTGATGATGGTGGTGGTGATGATGATGATGATGATAGTGATGATGGTGATGATTGAGATGATGATGGTGATGGTGGTGTTTCTGTCATGCTGCAGTCGGTCGGGATGATGATGATGTGATGGTGATGATTGAGATGATGATGGTGATGGTGATGATGATGATGGTGGTGGTGGTGGTGATGGGATGATGTAATGATGGTGATGATTGAGATGATGATGGTGATGATGATGATAGTGATGGTGGTGATGATGGTGGTGATGATGATGGTGATGTTTCTGTCGTCCTGCAGGCGGTCGGGATGATGATGATGGTGATGATTGAGATGGTGATGATGGTGATGATGGCGGTGTTTCTGTCATGCTGCAGGCGGTCGGGATGATGATGATAATGATGGTGATGATGATGATGTTTCTGTCCTCTTGCAGGCGGTCGGGATCATGGAGTGCGTCCTGAAGAAGTTTGCCTCCTATGAGAACTTCGAGGATGTGACGGGCGGCAACGTGCTCCCTAAAAGTCAAGTCTGGGCTGCCGTGCGTAAATACCTGCAGAAGGAAGGCTGCGTGGGAGAGGTGAGCTCAGACTGGAGCTGAATAATCATCCAGACTTTAATCTGTGTGTAAAAAGAGAAGAGTGGGAGGGAGGAAGCTTTTGGTTTTTATTTATAGTTTTTCATCATATACCAAAAAACCCCTCACCACATCCTAGTAAGGGAGAAAAATGAAAATAACAAAATAAAAATAGATTTTTTTACTTCATTGTGAGACAGGAAACAATTCACTTATTAGATGATGTTGTACAAAAAGACGTTAATGTCACTTTTATTTTACTGGAGGATTTAAGTCGGGGGTGTCAAACATGCGGCCCGTCAAGGAGTCTAATCCGGCCCGCTTTGCTTCCTGTCGTCTCTTCCTTCCGTCTGTCTTTCCTTCCATCTTTCCTTTCTTTCTTTCCTGTCTTCTCTTCCTTCCTTCCATCTGTATTTACTTCCTTCCTTCCTTCCTTCTTTTTAATCCGACCCACATCAGATCAAATTGGGTTGTATGTGGCCCTTGAATGAAGATGAGTTTGACACCTCTGATTTAAGTTGTTTCTTCTCCCACATGTTCAGAAAAAGGGTCCAGATTGTGGTAATTTTTTTTTGTCCAGCTTCAAAAACTAAATATTTTCATTTAAGCATTACCTGAAAAGAAGGAGATTGCGCCTCTTTTTTTGAGCTTTATTTTTAAGAGAGAGAGAGAGAGAGAGAGAGAGAGAGAGAGAGAGAGAGAGAGAGAGAGAGAGAGAGAGAGAGAGAGAGAGAGAGAGAGAGAGAGAGAGAGAGAGAGAGAGAGAGAGAGAGAGAGAGAGAGAGAGAGAGAGAGAGAGAGAGAGAGAGAGAGAGAGAGAGAGAGAGAGAGAGAGAAATCTGCGATTAATCGAGAGAGTAATCTGCGATTAATCGAGAGAGAGTAATCTGCGATTAATCGAGAGAGAGATTAATCTCGAGAGAGATTAATCTGCGATTAATCGAGAGAGAGATTAATCTCGAGAGAGATTAATCTGCGATTAATCGAGAGAGAGATTAATCTCGAGAGAGATTAATCTGCGATTAATCGAGAGATTAATCTCGAGAGAGATTAATCTGCGATTAATCGAGAGAGAGATTAATCTCGATAGAGAGATTAATCTGCGATTAATCGAGAGAGAGATTAATCTCGAGAGAGATTAATCTGCGATTAATCGATAGAGAGATTAATCTGCGATTAATCGAGAGAGAGATTAATCGAGAGAGAGATTAATCTGCGATTAATCGAGAGAGAGATTAATCTGCGATTAATCGAGAGAGAGATTAATCTCGATTAATCTGCGATTAATCGATTAATCTCGAGAGAGATTAATCTCGAGAGAGATTAATCGAGAGAGAGATTAATCTGCGATTAATCGAGAGAGAGATTAATCTGCGATTAATCGAGAGAGAGATTAATCTGCGATTAATCGAGAGAGAGATTAATCTCGAGAGAGATTAATCTGCGATTAATCGAGAGAGAGATTAATCTGCGATTAATCGAGAGAGAGATTAATCTCGAGAGAGATTAATCTGCGATTAATCGAGAGAGAGATTAATCTCGAGAGAGATTTTTCTGCGATTAATCTCGAGAGAGATTTTTCTGCGATTAATCTCGATTAAAAAAATTAATCGTTTGACTGCACTAGTTTTAACCCTTTAGATTTAAACTAAACCACATGGAGACACAAGAAACCCTCATTAACCCAGTTTGTTTTTACACCGACATAAACAACGACCGAGCCTGAAGAACTAAACCTGTTTAACTGTCTGCTTCAGGTCTTAGTTTAAAAACACATTTAGGGAGTTACGAGCCTTTACTACTACAGACTTCATCACCTCCCAGTAAATAAACAAATCATCAGGAATCAGGTCTTCAAACAGAATCAGGTTCTTCTGAACGAGGAGCGGGCTCTCGTAGTGTTTGCAGGTCTGTTAGTTTTAGTTAATGCGCCAGCAGGATGTTGACTCTGCCGTCACATGACACGACGCTCCAGTAGAAAGCAAACAAGGGTCTCCTCCCCCTAACAACAAAGACACGGGAGTGGTCTATTGTGTGTGTGTGTCTGTCTCTCTGTGTGTGTGTCTCTCTCTCTCTCTTTCTCTGTGTGTGTGTGTGTCTCTCTCTCTCTTTCTCTGTGTGTGTGTGTGTCTCTCTTTCTCTCTCTCTGTGTGTGTGTGTCTCTCTCTCTCTGTGTGTGTGTCTCTCTCTCTCTCTGTGTGTGTCTCTCTCTGTGTGTGTGTGTGTGTGTGTCTGTGTGTCTCTCTCTCTCTGTGTGTGTGTGTCTCTCTCTCTCTGTGTGTGTGCCTCTCTCTCTCTCTGTGTGTCTCTCTCTGTGTGTGTGTGTGTGTGTGTCTCTCTCTGTGTGTGTGTGTGTGTGTGTGTGTGTCTTTGTGACTATGTGTGTGAGACTAACCCCTCTCTGCAGGTCTCTGAAAAGGCCAAAACAAAAAACATTCCTGTTCTGCAGTGTTGAGAATCAGCACATTTATTACTGGAGCTCAAAGAATTCATCCATTTGTCCAAAAATTATTATTTTCTTATCAAGCTTTTTAAATTGGACTGAGATTTTAAGGTGAGCTCAAGAGAAACTTTTCTCCTTCAGCTGAAGAAGACGAGTTCAAAACCTAAAACATATGGAGACATAAGAAATATAAATATAAGAAATTGCAGCCATTATGGTTATTTAACTTTTTACATCAGAAATACAGATTTTTAGACATATAGTCGTTTGTACATAGAAGCAGCTGTATGAACATGTAATTACATATATACACACTTTACATCAATGTACCCAAGTATGCATATACAAATAATAATAAATAAATATATCAACCCAAAAAAACCCCAGACACACACACACACACTCACACTCAGAACTAGAGTGCTCCTCCTATTTTAACAAATGGTAATCTATATAATCTAGAGTTAAATACTTCCAATATACTTAAATTACAACAAGTACTAAAATAGGAAAATCATTTTTTCCTATTTGGGAACTGCGTTAATCCCAGAAGTTATTCAGTCTGGTATGGTTACACCACTTAGACATTTTTACCATAATCCTCTAATATATTCTCTCAAAATGGATTAAAAACAGAAATTTGATGCTGAGTCCACAAATAAAGGATGTGTGCAAGTTATTCATACGTTTATAAAACACACCTCCGAGTCCTCTGTACTCTCAGCTATCGGACATATTGACACACAAACCTGAGACGGCTATAAAACCATTAATGAGAACAGTAGCGGTTATTTGATCCATTTGTTTGCGCTGTAATTATGGCTTTAGTGCAAATAATACAAACACAATGGACTCATACAAAGATGAAGGAAGTGTCTGTTTAAACTGACACTGATGAATATGATGATGATCTCCTTTATGTTTGCACTGGTGTTTCATGTCATGTGTTACAGCTTCTCCGCCTGTGCTCAGATTCATTCCAGCAGTCTAGAGAAAGGAAGCGTAACTTGATGATGCTGACGTTGCTGTGTGTGTGTGTGTGTCTGTGTCTGTGTGTGTGTGTGTGTGTCCAGGTCGTGGTGCGCCTGTCTGACGAGCTGCTGTCTCAGGCCGTCATGGTGGTGGAGAGCTGTCGTCCCACTCTGACCATCAACCTGGCCGGAGCTCGACAGCACTGGCTGGAGGGGATGCTGAGACATGAAATAGGTGGGAGCAGATATTCATATAGTTACGGTAATAAGTATAAGTATGTCATATGTATAAGTAAGTCCACAATTTGTAAGTATGTCTTAAAGCGATAGTTCGGCGTAATTTCGACCTAGCGTCATATGCACCATGAGGTCTATGTAAACCCCACCTCAACCATTTATTTTCATTTGGTCGGAAAATAGTGGAGTACAGGCGCTAACGGGACCACCAGTGTATCTGGTAAATGACCCCACTAATAATGTCTGGATTGTTATCAAACTTCTACAGTAGTACAAATAGAGTCTTTACTCATAAATCGATGCTTTGGAAAGTTTGTAAGTACACCAGGAGTTAATTAAAATAACACTTACCTGATGGCTTTTACTCTGCTGCTAACTGCTAAAGTTGTAAACATTGTTGAAATATCGTGTGATCACTGAAATACTGCAAGGTCTTGCAAAGCACATCTAGAGATCTGTGCGTGATCGCGCCATATTTCAACAATGTTGAAATATAGTGTATATATGTGTTTACAGCTGAAAAGCATCACATTCCCGAGAGCGCACGTTGGTGGAAAATCTTAATCCGAGGCCAAATAATAAAAACATATATAGAAAAAAGACATGTACAATGATATAGAGAAAATGTGATCTTGAAGGAACATTGTCCTTGCTCGTTATCTTTGATACGTCAGTTACACTTAAGAAAGTACAGTCTGTACTCTGTATATGAAGCAACTGTGTGTCCTCTATATGAACTCCTGCTTATCAGGACTGAAAGTACTGAAATGTACTTTTCGTTACAGGACCAGCTGGTGTTTCCTGTTATTTAATATCATATGACTGCATCTTGATAGTATGTCATAAATGATATTAGCATTGTATTATCAAAGGGACGCCTGTCACAGCTTCCTGTATTAAGACTATAAAAGAGCTATGGCTTAATTTGGAACCGGTTTTCCTGTTTCGACAGACAAAGAACCGGCTCTGGGCCAGAAAAAAACGGTTCCAGAGTGGCACCAAGTATTTGCTGGACTAGAGGAAAGAACCGCTTACGTTACGAACATTTGACTGATTTACGTTGTGAACAAAGGCTAACATAACCATCTCAATCCTGTCAAGCAGCACAAATACGTCGTATCTAACATGTTTGGATGCCAATGAAGCCTCGTAGAGCCAGGAGCAACAGCTGTACAAATGTGTAGTCTGCCATCGTTGTTGTTGCTTCGAAGTTGGCGTTGGTATATGGTGACGTAATGACGTGGCTCCTTAACCACCGAGCCGTGGAAAAGCAAATTGGTTCTCAGCTGGTTCGTAGTTGAACCGACTGTGAACCAGCACCAGCACTAGAACTGCTTTGGTGGAAAAGGGGTATCCTTGCTGCAAGACAAATAAACATTCGTAACTCCAGCGACTCTGTGTCTCTTTGAGAGAATTTTCGTAACACTCCTGTTTGAAGGAACATTTGTTTTCTCCATTATACAACATGAAAGTATAGAAGAAACAGCCATGAATATTTCCGAGCATCTCCTAAATATGTTTACCGACCTGCCGCCCAGAAGAAGAAGCTTGTTCTTCCACTACAAAACACTTAACAGGCTAAAACTATAAACTGTATTATTTTCATTCCTGTTGGGGGGAAAATAGAAAATCTCCCAAAATTGAAAGAAAATTTAGATAGCTAAATAATTGATTGGTGAAAATTTCCATCAGCCAAAAAACCCATTTAACTTCCAATAAACAATCACGTTTCAATTAAGAATAAAATGCCTCAATTCTGGATTTGTCAGTGCCAGCCCAATTTCATTTTTCTAATAAAGGAGAAGCATGAGAATAATGATAGTGGGGGAGCAAGGGAGGACCACCAAGCAGTGCTGTGTGTGTGTGTGTGTGTGTGTGTGTGTGTGTGTGTAAGCAGTTTATGTCCAGTCTCATCGCCCCCTGGACTTCCAGAGTAGAATATAAATGTAGAGCAGAGCAGCGTTTCAGAATTTCCCCTGAGGACGGAGACTAAACGCTGTCTTTGCCTCGGCCCATTTTCACGCTCATGTAAAATACATTGGTTTCATGACACACTGGACTGGATCAACAAAGAAACTGGATGCATATAACAAGATGACAGCAGCCTCCGGAGGCTTGGTAGCTTTGTGTATCATAAATCTCCAAGCAATCACAGCTTGTATCATGGAGGCCCTCTGAACAACGACCAGGCTGGGAACAAAGAGATAGCTGATGCAGCTTGTTGTCCATTCAGTTCATGTTGTCAAAGTCAGAGGTTAAGTTTTAAAATGCAGGTTATTGATACTTAAACAAGCCTGTGTGTCTGCATAAATCATGTTGATCAATATAATATAATATTTTAAATAATTACACTTTTAAGTTTTTGTGAAGGCGGTGAAAATCTCAACAGCCATCGCCAAAGGCTTTAGAGAAAAAGTATGCACCTCAGACAGTGTATACCATTAATAGTAGGGATTGTTATGTCATTTGATGCAAATAGCAAACAGACAGAAGTTGTCAAGCACTCAAAGGGCCTGACTTACTAAGATCCTGAATAAAGGGTACTAAATTGTGTTTAGTTACCATGCGTTTTGCGGGTGATCTACTAAAATAACTGCATAAATGACAACAGGCGCAACAGGGTGCACACAGCAGTATTTAAATGAGGGTTTTGCGTGTTTTAATTGAGAGTTTGGACGAGTAGAAAGCCTGCAAGTGCAAAATAAAATTTGAGCAAATGTAATTAGAGGTTCTAGTGGAAGAGGTTAACAAATATATGAAGTTATAGCAAATCAAATATTACCAGAAAACTCACCATATGGGAAAGTATTTGTGACAAAGTCGATGCTGTTAGTAAAACCAAAAATATTCCACTCCAAAAATATTAACACAGGTGGAAAAGGTCAGTTCTCTGCGTATCTGTCATTGCGCCTCCGTCTCCTCCTCACCACACTAACAGCCGGTTAATACCTGCCCTTAAAATGTACTATTTATAGACGCAGTTATCGTCAGCAAAATTATCTTCAGGTTTGGTAAATCACAATGCGTGTGCTAAATTAACATATTTTGCAAACTGGATTAAAAACGCCCCATATTGCATATTCATTATGGCAAATGTACTCAATGGACAGCGCGTACTGTCTTGCAGATTTCAAAGAAGCAAGCCTCACCGTGCCCCATTAGTAGATAAACTTGTTCATTTTTTGTGGGTTGCACACATTTCAGGCCCAAAGTACAGTAGCCCACAATGTGACAATCTGTACATATACACTGGGGTGTACATATACACCTTTATAAACAACAGGATGTATTGTCATACTTAGGGAGAAAAAATGACACCCATCTTCCACAGGAGACAATAGGATATGAGGGAGATGTGATGGGCTAAAAACGAGTTTAAAATGTGATCCAAAAAATACTCTTTTATAAAAATACTTTTTAGTACCTATTGATTAGACTTCAAAAACACTGAATATTAATTTCCCTATCATATGACACAGGCTTCCAGTTAAAAATGCGTCGTCTTCAGGAGCATCATGTAAGTTATCTTCTTCAGACATGTGGGAGAGAGAGTGTGTGTGTATGTGTGTGTGTGTGGGTGTGCGTGTGTGAACAATGAGAAACTCCTCCTGATGTGAAGGTTTGCACTTTGCATGGCACCGTCTGCCATCAGCGTATGGATGTGTGTGTGTGTGTGTGTGTGAATGGGTGAATGTGGCATTTAAAGTGCTTTGAGTGGTTAGAAGAATAAGAAAGGTGCTATAAAAATGCCGCCCATTTACCATTCACAAATTTTCTCCAAAGCCACAGGCCACATTCATGTCTGCCTGTCTTCATAGGCTGAGTAGCACCAACTGTGACTGATAAACTGACTTTGACATGTTAAATTGGTGGAGTGCCCCTTTACCCTCACATGCCAACTTTGAAGTAAATGGTAATGGTAAATGGGCAGTACTTGAATAGCACTCAGAGACCACTCAAAGCACATTTGTACACTACAAGTCACATTCATCCATTCACACACACATTCATTCATTGCTCCGCCACCAGGAGATGTACTGGGGTTAAAGGAGCGAAACATCTATGACTGGTGGTCCCCAGCTGATGACCCGCTTAGGCCCTGAAAGGTGTTTTTGGTGTGTTAGGAGCACACCTGCATTAAAGACACCAGTGGGGGTGCGTCAGGCAGAAATGCCCAGCAGGTAGACCATCAACCTGTATCATGATAAATACACTGATGCAGGGTACCAACCTGCCCAACAGGGGGCCGCTAACATTCACACGCCATTTGTGCAGACAATGGGAGCAATTTCGGTTCAGTATCTTGACCAAGGATACTTCGACATGCAGACTGGAGGAGCTGAGAGTCTAGTGGACCACCTGTTCTCCCTCCAAAACATAGACTGTATAACAGAAATGGACGTAACATCTGTGACGTCACCCATTGGTTTGTGGACTGCTGCTTGGAAGCCAATAGTTTCAAATCTAGGCAGCGCCATCTTGAAAATTTCAAGTGCATACTGGGAAAAATAAAAACACAGATTCTACTTATATGGGCATGAGGCGGGGCCATGGGCGGAGTGGGAGGTTGCTATGGTTGCAAGGGCTGGATCTCGAGGACATTGGTCAATCAACATGTCAATCACGACGTAGCCACGCCCTAATGCATACCCTGCTTTATCATCAAATATAAAATCAGGGAGGCCAAAATGTCACAAATGAACATCATACTGCATTGAAGAAGGCTTTAAACTAGCGATTGAGACCATAAACACATTTTGAAAACGTTTACTGAGGTTAGAAATCAAATGAGAAGTTCTCCATTTCTACAATGACTTGTATTGAGACGGAAGTCCTTTTGACACCAAAACGGTCGCCCCCTGGTGGCCTTTTGATAGAATGCAGTTCTAAGTTACTTCCGCGTTGGCCTCATTTCAGAGGACCGGAACTCCCCGCCTGCTCCTAAACCATAGCTTGCCCCTCAAGGTCTCAGCGGACACAGAGACAGATTCTGTAAGTACAAAGACTATCAGTTACTAAAATAACATTAAACATTTTTTTTTTTTTAAATTAAAAAAGAAAATCTAGTGTCACCTCTTCAGCAAAAATTAGGTTCCTGAATCTACTCCTAAACCTAAATGCTTATCAATTTCTCTACTTGTTATAGAAATACAAGAACAGTCAGGGTTAGTAGAAACTCCATAGAGAGAGTAGAGTGTAGGGTTTTTTTTGTTGTTGTTACACAATCAGCCCTACCGACGTCTGTTTACATCCTCGCACACACTCACTCTTTTCATCCAAGGTCTCTGTACAGTACGCTACAATAAAGCCAGTCAATGCACACAGACTGCAGAATAGACTGTAACTTGGAAGTAACAGATATGGGACAAATCCACCACAAATGCCTAAAAATCACACAGTGCAAATATTTGGGAGTTAAAGCAGCTCATCAGTCTGGTATATCAGTATCATACTGGTCAATCTGCCCAAATGGGTAACTTACTATTGGTATCACTTTGTTGCTATCTAATGAAAACAGAGTGTCTCCAAAATGTGGGTCTTTTAGATTACTAGATTCACTAGAAGTACTCCTATTTCTGGGGTAAATAAGGCATTTGAAAAAAATTGGATTATCTTAAAAAGTTGGCATTTTGGAGATACATGATTTTTACAGGACAAGTAGACAGCAAATTGTACATTTAATCATACTGTGCACAGACTGGTAGAAAATAAATGGAGAGCATGCAGACCTTCAGGTTCCCGAAAGCATATGTACAAACTGTTTCCTTTGGAGATGAGAGATGAGGCAGAGAGAGAGCAACAGGTGCACAATTGTACAGAAATGCAGACAAGGGGTCTCCATAATAGAAAGGAGCAACACTATAGCTACCATATAGTTACTTCCCTAGCAACAACTATAATGACGTTCAAATAGACAGAGTGACCTTCAATAGACCAGTCGAACTCACCAATCGATAATGTCTCTTATCCCATCCTTTTAGGAGGAGCATAGTGTGGAAGGGGCTACAAGGTTTAAAGCAGGGTCATAATTTCAAGTCTGATGTATAAGAACAGTCAATTCCCCAAATCAACATGGGAGTAGATTTTTCCTGCTGTAATCATTCCTCCTGTTCATACTGACCTTTAGACGATTCCTTCATAATGCACTTGCAATGTAAGTGATGGGAGACGAAATCCACAGTCCTCCTTCTGTGCGAAAATGTATATAAAAGTTAATCTGAAGCTAATATGAAGCTTCAGCCGTCCAAATGAGTCAAATCAAGTAGATATCTGTTAACGTTTCAGTCTTTTTAGTACTGAAGTCCCTCTTTTTGTTACCATACTTCCACCACAGGGAAACATAAAGAGTCCTCGAGTCAAGGAAGGAAGGGAGGAAGGATGGAAGAGAGGAAGGATGGAAGGCAGGAAGGAAGGAAAGGAGGGAAGGAAGAAGGAATGAAAGGAGGAAGGAAGAAAGAAGGACAGGAGGGAGGATGAAGGAAAGAAGGAAGGGAGGAAGGAAGTAAAAGAGGAAGGACGGAAAGAAAGAGAGAAGGAGGGAGGAAGGACAGACGGAAGGAAGGAGGGAAGGGAGGAAAGAAGGAACAGTTAAAACAGACGGGGTCAATTTGACCCGTGACGACGACAGGGTCACACTCTAGTGAACACACTCTGGATTTTACACTTACATTAAAAGCACATTTGAAGAGGATCTTTCAATAGCCAGTATGAACAGAAGGAATGATTACATTGAGGAAAACCTTGTTCAGTGTTCATATGGACACCTGACCTGTGAACCTGTCCTTTAAAAGAATTGTGCATTCTGTATCCAGCCACTCTAAATATGTATAAAAATATATATGGACCTTGTAATCTATATTATCCAAAGAATAAAAGCTGTGTGACACACAAGTAAATATCATAAAGATAACAGGAAACATCTCACTGTAGCTGTTTATGAGACCAGAACAACTAACTTTAGACCTTATAGTATAATGACTTATCACACTTAGGTGTAATTCAGTCAAAGAATTTCTAGTAAGATGCTTTTAGCCGCCATGTTAGCTAAAGTCGATTCTCCCAGCATAAACATAATTCAAAACCACATGACAAAATAATGATGAATTTTTAAGAAACACTGCATCTGATTTCTCTGTAGTTTAATTATGTGAAGCAAATCTGTGTTGTAAGAGCCCCTGAAGTCCTCATGAAATAATCAGGTCAAGTCTTCACAGAAGTACAAACAACAACATACATTCACAAACATAACTAAGAAGTGACAGATATGGGACAAAGCTGCAGTAACTTCATTAAATTGAGCATTGCATATAGTTCAAGTAGATCATTAGTCTGATAACAGATTGGACTGAGGATGTAAGTGCTGGATTTTCATCATTCATGTTATCTATACTGATCTTTCTGACTGCAATAACCTGACATGGTGGTTAATTATTATTCATCCACTGAGGATTTACTCCATGGGGCTTCTCACACAGAGTCCAACTCAACACAGTTCAAAACCTCAACAATGAGCTGGAAGAAAATGTAGGACCACAGAAAAAGCATCAAAAGCTATTATTTATTATTTTAATGAAGTTCAGATATGAAGCTTTACAACAGTTCAAACAGAAAGACAATGTTTCAGGCGTACTCTCACTATTTATTTATATTTTACCTTTACCTCCAGTCAGGTGACTTGAGGCGATCAAACTTTTCACTTCAACAAAATAATTTGCTGCTCCAGCTCTTCTCTTCTCTTCTCTTCTCTTTGACAGCTGCTCCTGCTGAATGCAGAACTAGGAAGAGTCTGTTTTCTTCTGTTTGAGATTTTACCGTCTCTCGTCCGATCTTTCCAGCCCTCTTTCATGTTCTTCTTAGCTTTAAACACTCACATAAAGCAATTCAGCTACAGTCCACTTGTCAGCTGCCTTCCTGTTAAAAAGATAACCCAACCATGTAACCAAATGTGATGTGTGTGTTATGTTTCTGGTCACTTCAAACACTCTGCACTCAGCTCTGATGTCATATGTGTGATTCAGGTAATAAATATTCAGAGTGATCACAAACTGTAAAAAAATGCATAAGAGTGACGCTACATGTTTGTTCTCCTGACAGCAGGTTTGTTTTTTGATTGACGGGCGATTTTAGTGACAACCGCTCAGCTAGACAAAATAAAGAGTATGAGGATCCTGGAAACACAGCGTGAATCTTTACCTCAATGGAAAACAGCTTTTCTTTTTCTCTCTTGGTTGCACACAAGCACACACACACACACACACACACACACACACACACACACACACACACACACACACACACACACACACACACACACACACACACACACACACACACACACACACCAAATCCTCTCCTTAATCCATTCTGCTGCTTTCCTCCTCATCTTCCTCCCGCAGAACATCCCTCGTCCTCCTCTCCTGACTCGATGTAACACCCCAGCTTCTCTCCTCCTCCTCCTCCTCTGCTTTGCCTTCATTAACTCTCTTTTTGTCCCACATGGTCTCCTCAGGCTGTTTCGTACTCGTCCTCATGGAAAACAAATAAAGAAAAAACGTAAATAGAAACTCAGCAGCATTTTGACTATTGCACGTCCGACGTTTATAATGCAGCTCAGCCAGACTTTGGTAACACATGATCCAGTGTTTCTGATAATTAAACAATTATTTGTGTTTTTAATCAGGCGGGGAGTTCCGGTCCTCTGAAATGAGGCCAACGCGGAGGTAACTTAGAACTGCATTCTATCAAAAGGCCACCAGGGGGCGACCGTCTCTATACAAGTCAATGGAGAATTCACCAACTTCTCACTTGATTTCTAACCTCAGTAAACGTTTTCAAAATGTGTTTATGGTCTCAATCGCTAGTTTAAAGCCTTCTTCAATGCAGTATGATGTTCATTTGTGAAATTTTGGCCTCCCTGATTTCATATTTGACGATAATGCAGGGTATGCATTAGGGCGTGGCTACGTCCTGATTGACAGGTTGATTGACCAATGTCCTCGAGATCCAGCCCTCGCAACCATAGCAACCTCCCTGCTCCCCCCATGGCCCCGCCTCATGCCCATACAAGTAGAATCCGTGTTTTTATTTTTCCCAGCATGCACCTGAAATGTTCAAGATGGCGCTGCCTAGATTCGAAACTATTAGCTTCCGAACAGCAGTCCACAAACCAATGGGTGATGTCACGGAAGTTACGTCCATTTCTTTTATACAGTCTATGGTTTTAATGTATTGTAGTTCTTGCATAACATCTGAATTTGCTTAATTACTGTAGTTTTCTCATCAGCACCAATTGTTTCCTTTCTTTCTTGAATAATGTTGTATTTTAGGCTTTTTTCAAACATATTGTTAAAATCTATATAATTGAAAAGAGATTTAAAAAAAAAAAGGTCCTTGCAGATAAATCAGAAATGTTCCTTCAAGCCTCTGAGTGGGTGGATGGGAACACAAAATAAAAACTTTGTGGAAAACACTGTAGATTAAAAAAAAAGGAGAAATTCAGTAAAAATTGATCTGAGTTGTGGCTTCAAGGACAACAGGGACTATACTTTTAAACAGACCTGCAGTGGCCAGATGAGTGGTGTCCAATAAATATGGTTTATTGATAAAGAACGGTCCTAATCAATACTATTCTGTGCAGTCAGCATGGAAACACCACATTAGCACATCTTTATCTGCATCCCAGTGGACAGGATTCATACGGCACAATTGTTATTTAAACAATCTGAAATGGACACTATTAAGATTCATATTGGTTTAACGGTGCTTATAGAGGAACATCATTTCATCCTCCACTGTTACTAAAGGAACGTGAAACCATTGGACAGTGTTGTCTGTTTTATCACCAAACATCTGCACCTTTATATGTTGTAATATTTTATCTTGAGTACTTTTTTTTTTATCTCTGCTTAGTTCTCGTCCATGTTGTTTTTGTATATCTTGTGATTTATATTACGTCGTGTGCTGCTGCTGCCCCCTCAGCTTGATCCTCAATCTTAATGGGTTAAATAAAGGTTAAATAAGAATAAAATATAGCATTATCTTGTGCTTGCCTGGTCATCACATAGAGGGCGATACTGTGCTGTTTAGGGTTAGAAAGATTGGAAAGAAAGCAATAAGAACAATATGTTGACCTGCTTAGTATGGAGTGAGTCTTCTTAAAGTCTTGATGATGAACATTGGTATAATTATGGATTTTTGATTTTTGATTTTGCTGCACTGAATACCAACATCAGACTGTACTCAGGAGGAAACGTACTTCTTGTTTCTAGTGGTGTATAGATTAAAGATAATTACTGTCTGTTGAATGTAATTGTTCTGAGATGTGGAGATGATTAATCAGTTACTGTTATATGAATTCAACTGCAAACTTTAACAATTTAAAGTGAATATCTGAGTGAGTCTTAATCCCCTGAGTGAGTTGGTGTAAAAATAACATAAAAACAAGATTTAAGCAGCTCTAATGAATATTTTCTATAACAACAATGTCTTTAATGACAATAACTAATATGACAGCAGCTGCCCTTCAGCTTTACTGAGCTTCATAGTGAGTCTCAGCGTATTGTGTTTTACTGTTCTGGTTCACTCTCAGCGCTCTCATAGTGTCGTTTTAACACTGAGAGCAGGAAGCTGTTTTCAGAGAAAAAGCTCTAACAACTCATTGTACACTTCCTGCTCACCACCAAATGGAAAATAGACACAGTTAGCAATTAGCTTGTGAACGCAGTGCAGCATTTATCTGCTTAAAGGCTGATTTATGCTTCTGCGTCGGACCGACTACTACGTGTAGCCCTCTGCGTTGACACGGACCCCTACGCCGTAGCCTGACGTGCACCTCCAAAAAATCCTAACTACGCGTCACGGCAACGCGGACCACAAGGGCTGTGATTGGTCCGGTCAAAGCGTCAGTTCCTCCGGCAGTTGCTTTATTTATTAATAATGAACAAAAGGTATGTGCTTTCTGTTATCAGAGCACATAGCGCAATGCTACATGCTACCGTGACCGGAAGATAAACAAGGATACAGATAGAGACTCCTCTGAAACCACACACACACACACACAGTCACACACACACACAGTCACACCCCGTAGCAACACTTTCCCTCGACACAGAACTTCGAAAGGACAACGACTGCTTAGCAACGGCGTCGCTCCTACGCAGAAGCAGAAACCAGCCTTAAGTTAGAGAGAGAGTATAGTTAAGAGGTAGCTAAGACTAAAACTGAAATTAGCATTTTTATTTCATTAACTGACATAAAAACAATGAACAATGCTAAATGAACTAAAACTAAACATTTGCAGATACATTTGTTTTCGTTGTTGCAGAGACCATTTAAGGTTTTGCTTTTGATTTAGCTCCAGGTGATAATTAGTGAGCATCTCTAATGAAGTGCAAGGATAAAATAATAAAATGGCTTAGCACACATATGGTACCAACAATGACTTGCTAAACCATATTTAGTGTCATGCATCATCTTTTTTTATTATCCTCAGCTTCTTTAAAAAGTCAAGGCTTTCCTCCAAATACCTGAAAATCTAAAACTAAAAAACTATAACTGGTCAATTCCTCAAAAGAAAAATAAAACACTTTTTAAACCAACTAAAACTAAACTGAAAAACCAAATACCAATATAACCTCATGAAAATTTCAAAACTATAATAACCCTGATGGAAACACAACTCCAAATGAATGATAATGTAACTGCTGGATGCTTCCTAAATTCAACATATCAACCCAAGAGGTGATGATAATATAAAACTTTATGCTTAATGCTGTTATGCTTTCTTCAAGTTGTCAAAAAAAATCAGATATTTCATGTTTGATGAATCCAACTTTACAATGTCTGAGAGTTGCTGTGAAGGTGTTTTTGCAACCTTCAGGGTCTCCCAACATATTTTAGAGTGGATTGAATTGGCAGGTGAAGTTGGACTGACCTTACCGTGTTGACTTTAGCCAATAAAAAGAGATTAAAGGTGGGAGGGGTTCACGAAATGTTGAAAAAGTCAAAGCGACGGATTTGCTCTGTTTGCTGACATATAGGTTTGCTGTCAGGTTGATTCAGAGCACACAAAGTGATTCAGTTTTTTTTTGCTTTGGTTGGTTGTTTGTGCTGCAATCCTTTCCTCTCCTCCCCATCGTCTCCCCTTTTGAACCTTTTTTTCGTTTCTTCTCTCCCCCTCTTTCATTTCATGTTCCCTTCTTTTCTCCAATATGTCTCCATCCTTCACATTTTAAGTGAGGAGCTTTTATTGAATTCCCTCTCCGCTATCAGTGTGGCAAATTGGCTTATGTGTTTGTGTTATCAGGAGCTCCCTCTCACTCATAAATCTTACTCTTCCCTCTCTCTCTCTTGCTCTCTCTCTCTCTCTCTCTCTCTCAAATTTTCCAGGGAAGACTATCATCCGAGGAACATTAAAAACTTCTCTCCTCCTTCCTCCTGCCTGACTCATCTGTTGTTTCTCACCTCTCGTCTCGTCTCTTTTGATCTCCTCTTCCATCTTATTTTCTTTGCGTCCTCTTTCCTGTTTTTCCAATCTTTTCTTCCTCTCTTCTTTGTTCCACTTCAACCGTATCTTCAATCCTTTTTCCTCTCCCTTCATTTTCTTCTTCTATCAGCTGCCTGATTCTTTCCCCTGCATTTTGTCTTCTTCTTTCATGTCCTCTTTTCTCTCATTAAGGATCAACATGTCATTTAAAAAAAAGACTTCAGCAGCGGTTTTACAGACGAATGTTCATATCATTGAACCTGCCTGAGTGAAATGAAATTGACAGTGATGTATTTAGAGACATTTTATTATTCAGAACTTATTAGGAATTTGTCAGTGTGCTTTTAAGGAAATTAATCATGGAGAAAATTGAATTATGATAATTAAAATGTTATGATTCTTTAGTTAAGACTTGGAGGGACTCGGGTTGGTCTGCAGCATCACAAACAGCCTTTTCCTTTTCTCTCCGGGTTCCCCTGCAATTTAATAATATGACAGTAATTATTAATTAGCATAAATAATAAACATTAAGATAAAAATCAGTAATGTAAAGTCGTGTTTCTTAATCAAATCTGTCATAAAAAATGTAAATAATGAGCTCCGTTATTGTAAACACTGTCAAAACTGGTGACAAATGTTATCCAGAGGGCAGCAGAAACAAGCGGAAACACACATTTGTATATACACTGGCACACATCAGTGATCACCGTGCACACACACACACACACACACAGACACACACACACAGACACACAGACAACCTTGGAAGTCTCTGGCTGCCACGGCAAGCTTCCAGGGAGCAGATTAAACCAAGTAGACGTTGAGCCAGGGTTTTAATTAGTGTGTGCGTGTGTGTAAGCACTAAACAGACACACCTGTCGCTGGGCGGCTGCTGGTTGTGCCAACTAGACTCCTGACAAATGACAGACAGACGGACACACACACACACACACACACACACACACACACACACACACACACACACACACACACACACACACACACACACACACACACACTCTCTCTCTCTCTCCCTGTCCCTTCCACCATATCCATAGCCTGGGGATCAGTTTGGCCATGATCAGCCTCAAAGTGTCGCTGTAATTTATTTCCATTTGCTTGAATGATTTCAAGGAAATCTGGTCGGCATGCTGAGCAGCAACAAGCAGCTGATCAAAGAAACATCCTGATATTACTTTACAGAAAATAAGGAGATGAGAATAACACCAACAACAAATTATATAAAATGAGACTAATTAAGCCAAATCTAGTTTTATTTAACTGATGAGCACACAAGTTCCTACTGAGGAAGTACATCTAAATGTAAATGAGATATATAGTTTTCATTCTCTAAAGAGGCTTAGTAATTGTATTAACCCTCCTGTTGTCCTTGAGTCAGGAAGGGAGGAGGGAAGAAGGAAGGAAAGGAGGGAAGGAAGGAAAGGAAACAAGGAAGGGAGGAAGGAAGGAAGAATGGATGGGAGAGGGAAGGAGGACGGAAAGGAGGGAAGGAATGAAGGTAGGAGGGAGGGAGGAAGGGAAAGAGAGACAGAGGAAAAAAGGGAGGGAGGAAGGAAAGGAAAGGAAGGAGGAAGGGAAGGAAGGAAGGAAGGTAGGAGCGAGGGAGGAAGGAAAGAAGGACACAGGAAAGAAAGAAGGGAGGAAGGAGAGAAGGAGGGAGGAAGGAAAGGAAAGGAAAGGAAGGAAGGAAAGAAGGAACAGTCAAAAGAGATGGGGTCAATTTGACCCGGGAGGACGACACAAAGGTTAAAACAGGTGCACACTGTGCACTATTTTCAGCTGCAGATTAATCTAAATTTAGTGATGTAGTGACTATTTCCAGCAGCAGGACACAGAGAGAAATGTGTGGTAAGAAAATAGTTTTTTTTATGATAGAGGAGGATCTGGGTGAGAGGCTGGTGGCAGGGAATGAGGAAGGAAATATTGGCTTGTGGCTGGAGAAGAGAGAGCGGGAAGGAATGAGGGACAGGCAGGGATATCCTGAAGGCTTCGAAGTGGTTGACGGGCAGACGGACAAGCAGGAGGACGGGCAGCCAAGTAACGATCCTGGGACACCAGGGAAACAATTTAGCACGCGAGACACAAGGAAACTGAATAAGTAGGAATATATTAAATCATCTTTGCTACCCCTGTGGTTGAAATAACAATCTGGGAAGAGCTGGGGTATAGAAGCTGATGAACTGATGAGAGGCATGGTTTAGCAGACTGGGAGAGGTGATGAGCCGACTGCAGACAGGTGTGAGGGATGAGGAAAGGCGGGAGCCAAGAGAACGAGGAAGGGGGAATCACACCTGAGCCAACACACACACACACACACACACACACACACACATGCACAAACAAAACATTAACACAGACGGAGACAGACATGGGAACACTGGGAACTCTGGGGAATCTTCTGGTAGCATAACATATGTGGGATTGAGTCAAAGCTACAGTGTGTGTATTTATGATAATGAATGAACATGCACCAGTGTGGCTTAATGATGTGTTTTTAATAGTTTTTGTATAACAATGGAGCACTTTGGCACAGATTTATTTTTTCATTGTTGGTTTTAGTCTTTTTATGGGATTTGTTGATAAGAAAAAAAATAATAATTATAGCCAGAATCTAGTAATAGTTTCTCTATTTTAATAGTCTAGTAGAGCTGACACTGAGGCTAAAGATGAAAGTGTCAAATGTGTTAGCACAACTCTCTGGTGCAATCATCTATGAGGAAATGAATGTATGTAAGAGAGGCTGAAGCTGGATGTGAGCAGTATGAGCATAGACTGGAAAGAAATGTGATTTGCAAAACCATACTTATCGTTTTTAAATGATCAAAAATAATAATAAAAAAAATGTTAAAAGCTTTCCAGCATTACAGACCATAAAATTTTATTCTTCAACACTTTAGTTTGCACACTTTAATGCACGTCCACTGTCTTAACTGCATTAATGATAATAAAATCAAGCTCATTCTGTGAATTTTAACAATAGATATGATGCTTTATATTTAACATTAATTTAACTTTATGGTAACTCAACTTATTATTATTATTGTTATATTATTTTCAAAGATTGATACATTTTCATAACTAGATGAGGCTCTCAACAGTCAGGCTGGCAAAAGGGGAAGTAGAGAACTCTTATTTTGAAGGTCAATCCTTCTGAAGAACTCATCCTTCGTCGTATATAAGTATATAGTATAACTTGGTCTCCTTCATGCATTAACTCCCACGTGTCTATCACCATTTTCTCTTGCAATTTTCACTCTGCTTTTGTCAACGTCGCCTCATAATAATCTTCCAAGAACAAAATGATTTTGGTTACTGCTCGTCAAAGAAAGACAGAACAACCTCAGATATAACTGGCAGATTTCAGTCACCGTTAGTCATCTGTGTGTCCCGTTATTTCCACAAGCAGATGAGACAGACAAATTGGATTTAGGAACATTACATGCAAATTAGCCTCATATTCTCCCTATTCCCCCACCAGATACCACCTCCAGACCTGGACATTGTCCCAGTCTCTGTCCAATTTAGCCCAGGATATTGGCTTTCACCTCGCCAGAGTTACTATTTGTGCGAGAAGGCATCCTGGGGACTCAGAACATAGACATGGCAGACTTTCAGCTAACAAATAACATGAGACTCATTCCAAAATAATAAGTTGTGTCCGTGGAAGCAGCATCTGTGACATCATTCGCAGGTTTCCAAAGGGACGCCGGTAAAGCTGGGCTTCTGTTTACGGCTCGCCGGCATCTTGGCAGCTGTTAGAGCCCAAAAAAATTTTACTCTGGCAAAAGGGGAGGAAGGAAGCTTATCAGAGCTGATGGGGGTGAGTAAGGATATCTCCAAGTACGTCTCTTAAAGATTTTCCTTTGATGAAGGTGTAACAGGACGTCATCTTTGTCCTTCTTCTATTTCTTCTTCGTCTTCTTAGGAAATTTCGTAAAAACCTTGAAAGCTTTCCTCCTTGCCAACACAGATGTGGCTGATATATATGATTGGCTCACCTCTCTCAAATGTTTGGGATTCATTTCCAATACATATTCAAAAGTTTTTTTTCCTGAATATAAACAGAAAATTATCAATATATGATAATAAAAGTAATAAGAAGAACTTTATTTAGATGACATCTTTCAAAACATAGTTACAAAGTGCTTTACAATAAAAAACAGATGAAGTAAAAGATCCAAGGTAAAAATATGGACGATATATCATCATTAAATAACACAACAAATACCATCAGTTAAGAAAAAGCCAAACGAAACAAAAAGTGAGCCTTAAGAAGAGATTTTAATGATGACACTGAGTTTGCCTGCCTGGGATCTCCAGACAGCGAGTCCCACAACAAAGGCCCACTTCCCTCAAAGTGATATGTTGAGATTTTGGAGCCATAAGTTGGGTCCTGCTGGAGGATCTCAGGCAGCGGTCAGGCTCATAAGGAGTTCCACTTCCACGAATATAGGAAGGAGCCTGAATATTCAATGCAGTAAAATCTTTAAATCCATTCTAACAGTGGAGGGCAGTAAGGATTGGACTATTGTGGTCACTTTCTTTAGTACCTGTTAATATAATGATATATGACAGCAACAATATGAAAACCCTACTAAACATAGCAATTAAAAAAACTAAAGAAAAAAGTTAATAGCAGCTCAGTGTTAAAGCATGAATCAGTCATGATGTCTACGAAATTAAAAATGAAAAAGCTGACCGACCAATCGAGAGAGAATGGTAAATGGACTGCCCTTACAGTACATAATAATAACTTTAACTTTATTTTGTATAGCGCCTTTCATGAAACCCAAGGTCGCTTCACAATGACACACAGACAAAACACATATTTAGCTGGCAAAACCCTGCAGGAACAATGATTTCAACAATGATTTAAAAGAGCCCAGAGTTGGTCCTTGGCTAATGTTAGGAGGGAGCAAGTTCCACAGTGTAGGAGCTACCACACTGAAGGCCATGCTCCCAATGGTTTGCCTTCTGGTGCGGAGGATGGACAGGAGGGTGGTAAACATGGAGGAGGTCTGTTAAGTACTGGGGTGCAACGGCATGGAGAGATTTATAGGTGAGGAGAAGAAGTTTAAAAGTGATACAGAACTTAATTGGCAGCCAGTGCAGCTGTTTGAGTGTGGGGGTGATGTGCTGCCAGGGTTTAGTTCGAGTGAGAACCCTGGCAGCTGAGTTTTGGACATGTTGGAGCCTGTCCAGCGTTTTATTGGGGACCCCAAACAAGATGGCATTACAATAGTCCAGACGTGAGGTGATGCATGTATGAGAGTCTCAGCGACTGAGTCAGAGAGTGAAGGACGGAGTCTGGAAATGTTCCTTAGGTGGAAGAATAGCGCTTTTCTAGTCTTTTTGTCCACTCAAAGGTCACATTCACTCATTCACACACATTCATACATTCACACATCGTCAGCGAAGCCATGGGGAGCAATTCACGGTTAAGTATCTTGCCCAAGGACATGTGGACTGGTGGAGCCGGGAATCGAACTGCCAATTCGAACCTCCTGAGCCACAGCCGCCCCACAGAGAAAGAAATCATCAATTATGGTGATGGACAATTAATTGTTAGTCTTTGGGCTCCACAGTCTGGATCAAAAACACAGAGCATTCCTAATAACCTTCTGATATCTTACGATCCTATTCTTTCATGATGTAACTTATCTGTGAAAACCTCCTGCTGCCCAGAGTCAATATAGCTTATTTTTTTAATGCATTCGTTTGGGGGCAAATTACACGATTGCATGAAACCAGCTCTCACCTCCAAGCTTCACTCCCCCCCCCCCCCCCCCCCCATCCTTACTCCTCCTCATATCTCCATCGCTGCGCAGCCCTCACAAGCAGCAGCAGCTTCTCTACTCGACTGTTTCTTCGAGCTCACTTCAAAAGAAAAGCTGCAGTCCTAATTACTCCCACAAGTCGAGCCCTACTGTCGAGTACAAAGCGTGAAACGTAGATTTTTCAGCATTCTCTTCATCTGAGGCTCAAAAAGGCTGTTCACTCCTTCAACTCGTTTGACCTCCTCCCTTGAAGTTGTATTTCTCTGTACTCCAGATTTTTTCACATCTCAGTGTGCACACCTCTGCAGGAGCTCAGCAACGATCAACCTCCACGCTCGCTGCCCTAAAGATGCACCATCTCCTCCAGGACTCAGAACCTTTACCAGCTCTGTGATAACTGATAAAGGAGGGAAGATCTTCAAAAAGAGAGACCTGGTGTGTCATGTTTATAGAGTGTTAGCTGCAGTACATTGCTCTTAATGAATTTATATTTCATCTATTATTCAATAGTACTGAACAGAGTGCAGGCTGTTAGTAGGCTACTGTCTTTATTCAAGTTATTTATCTCTTTGGTTCACATTTGGAGAGTTTCACTGTTTCACTAACAATCTTGGTGTTCAGAAAGATAACTTCCAACTAGTGACCCTCCTTGTTAAGCTAAAAACAAAACAGACGGATGACAAGCTACCATAACAAGCTCCTGAACAACCGCTTTTCCTGCTTTGACAAGTTAGAATATCTGCTGTAAAAAGGGTCTGTTTTTGTTGAACTGATGAGCAAATGTGACCTTTACTATACACAAAGAAACCCAATCCACATCTATAAGGTGGACACATAATACTGTAGATAACTATAACTCTACACTGTGGGCTAGGAGTCTTTCACATTATGTTATAAATCTTTTAAATATATGTGAAAGAGTTGAGTTGAGAGTAAGAGTAGCAATCATGAGGGTTGGGTTTTTTGCTTAAGATAAGTGGTGCTTCACACCTGGTGCTACTCAGCTAATCACTGATGAATTAAACAGTTTTTTCTGACATTACTCGAAGCTTTGAAGTAATGCATCATGTTGAATCTGAAGGTTATTTTGTTGTAATAAATGTATTTTTCCACACAAGTTGTTTCAGTTTATTTAGGGCAGTTGTTGCTTTACTCTTTTAATGTTGAAAACGTGTGATGCATCTTATTGTTTTGCATTGGAGTCAGTTTAAAGCTGCTTATAGTGGGCACCATCCTTTCTGTTTGGAGGCAGGATCTTCCAAATTAGGAGTGCAAGTTCTTACCTTTCACACTCACACTCAATTCAACTCACTATCTCAGCCTGAATTTAATGTTTGCTTACCTGGAATATCGAGCACTGCACGCTTGGGTCTAAGGTTAGAACTGGGGAGTGCAGGAGGTGAGCAAACTGTCAATCAGCGCCCACATATCAGACATCAAAGCTACTGTAAGTCATCAAATCTTGTTAATGGATCAATCATTTCCAAAAATAACCAGCAGCACACTTTGGGTCTGTTCAAAACCTCATACTTTCCTACTACTCGTACTAACTCTGACGTCATTTGAAGTATGTAGTGTGTTTCAGCTACGTAGTATGTGATTTAGAGTATGTGAGAAGTTCCTGGATGGTTTACTAGAGTCTCCAGAAATGCAGAGTATGCATCAAGAGCTGACTACTCACACTCAAATTACCCAAGGATGCAACAAGGGTATGTTTGCTTCCTGTTTTCAAAATAAAAGCACCAATTATATCGTTATGGTTTTCTTAATAATAAAAGGCAAGTGCGTTACGCGCTACGGCTAACTCTGAATTCACAGGAACAAAACTTTAAACAGGTGTTATTTGGACAAATTAGCGTCACATTGTGGATCTAAAGGGCTACTTTACTTTCTTTGTAAAAAGGTTAGAAATGTGGATAAAGTGGTTTATTTACAGAGTTAGAGCTAAAATGAAATCAGCTTCAGCCTGATGATTTCAGCTCGGGAAGAACCAAATGCATTGTGGGTTATCGTGTAGTTTATTACAGTGTAAACGGTCTGCTTACTATCTGGTCCTTTAGTGTGTAGTGTGTAGTATAGAAGTATGTAGTATAGAAGTATGTAGTATAGAAGTGTGTAGTATGTAGTATGCGGTTTCGAACACAGCCCCAGAGGGCCAGAATTTAGTGATTGACTTAAAGTGTCGACTTTGTGTTTTTAGAGAGAAGTTGATGCATTTTGAATGGGAGTCAGATGAAGCATACAGTATAGCGGCTGGCAGTAGCATTATACTTACTAAGGTATTTCCACATTAGCTTCACACTCAAGTTGTGGTAGTTGCCGCTTGCCAACGACCCTTTGCAATTGACTTATGTACAAGCCACGCTGACAATGTTTAGGACTGGGCTGGTAGGTCAGGTCACACTCTGTTTACAACTTAAAACACCAATAAAACTGCAGAGTCCTCCCCCTCCCTGAACAAATCCCTTTACACTGTTTACACACAACATATTCAGTGAGAGCTGTGTGACGGGAGTTATGTTCTTTGTGTCTGTGTGGTCAGAGGCTCAAAGCGGTCCATGAGACAGTAGAGTTAAAGCCTCCTTCACTCAGATCAAAGACACTGCTGCTAATAAAAGAGCTGAGAGAAAGTGAGAGAGACACGGGTGCTTATCAGAGAGCAGAAAAAAGACACAAAGAGAGGGAGACGACTGCTTGTTAAAAAGAGTCAGAAAGGAAAGGGGAATTTGAGTGTGTGAGTCATGGAGAGAGAAAATGTACTTTTTTACTTAAAATACATAAAGAAAAAGGTTTATCCAAGCATTCAACTAATCTATATGTAGCTTGAGCCTTGGAGCGTTGGGACAATTCATGTATTAATTCACAGCATCTCAATGCATTTTAACATCAAACACAAAATGCATCTATACATGGCTCATTGTAAGTCCTATTAATATGGTCATATAGGCACTGGTTTGGTTATCTGCAAACTTAATGTAACAAGTTAAACCATTAAAATTGTCAGCTGTGTATTTTGCCATTGTTTGGTTTATTTTGGTGCTTGGACACTATTATGGATATTACCTAAATAAACTAGAGGTTTCCATGGAAAGACTATAATCTTCCTCTTTATGTCCCTCCTTGTTGCTTGTAGTGTTGTTTTCGTGTCATTGCAGAGGAATCATCTTCCTCATCTGTCAAACCTGCGACCTGCCTCTGCTCCTCTGCTAATGTAACACTTGGGCTGAAATCACCTGCTCGGCCACCTATTCTTGGGGTGTGGAGGGTGTTGCATCTGGTAATTGAGACTGGATTGTAGGCTTTGAAATTTAATGGCCCGAGAGAAACTTGTGTAAAGCCCCTTTGTGTAGTTTTCCCTATTCCTTTTCATTTCTTTTCTTTCTTCTTCTTCTTCGTTATTTTGTTTGCTTTTTGTTTTGTTTTTTGCACTTAGCTGCACCCAAAAGCAGACTGATACCAAAAAGCTGACAGCCTGACACTAATGGGGAATACTTTTTCTCTGCATATTGGCGCTAACGTAACATTGTGTATGTTTTAAATTTGATTTTTATATTTTTTAATGATTTATTTGGGGATTTTTGCTTCGGAGATGCCGACAGGAAACAGGGAGAAAGAGAGAGGTATGACTTGCAGCCAAGGTCCCCAGCTTGATTCGAACCAAGGACACTTTGATTATGTGGCGTGCGCTCTAAACACTCGACCAACAGGGCGCTCTGGATTTTTATATTTTGTTGGTATTTTTTATTATTTAATAAACCCCTCTGTTTTTGCCTCAAAGTGGCAATGAGTGGCCCTATGTTTCTAAAATGTGTTAACCCTCCTGTTGTCCTCGAGTCAAGGAAAGAAAGGCAGGAGGAAGAAGGAATGAAAGGAGGGATGAAGGAAAGAAGGAGGAAGGAAGGAGGGAGGGGGAAAGAAGGAAGGAAGGAGGGAGGAAGGAAAGGAGGGAGGGAAGGAAGGAAGGAGGGAGGAAGGATGGTAGAAGGAAGGAGGAAGGAAAGGAGGGTGGAAAGAAAGAGAGAAGGAGGTAAGGAAGGAAAGGAGGGAGGGGGGGAGGAAAGAAAGAAGGAAGGAAGGAAAGAAGGAACAAGTCAAAACAGACGGGGTCAATTTGACCTGGGAGGACGACACGAGGGTTAATGTAGATTCTGTCTCCAGATATAAGTTAGTATTTTATAACCAATAGCCAAAACAAAAAGGATACATTCTGTAAATGGCATATATAATATTTATAACTATTTAA